>NC_056749.1:102205833-102355833 GCF_019279795.1 Protopterus annectens | reverse complement strand
TTGTATGCATTATTAGAATCCTAAAGATTTTATTTTATTTATTTTTTATTTTTTTATTTATTTTATTTATTTAACATTTGTTGACTGGGAAAGTCCGACTAGGTTCCATAGAGCCTGTTTTCAGCGGAGGCCCGGGGAGAAATGCTCCAGATGCATGTCTTTGGACATAAAGATCATCTAAACACCTGATATTACATTTTGTAGGCCTGCTGTGTTTGTATAGCTTATGTTTAGAACACTGAGGTTAGGAGGATGACTCCTTCCAAAACACGTTCCCAATATTTATTTCAATAATAGGATAAGATATTGCTTTACTATTCAACTGTCTTCTCAAAAATATACCAACAACTGATTCTGAAGAGGGTGGGACATACTTTAAAGCAAGCTATTTCATGCAACTGTAAGAACGTTTAGTGTGACAGTCATGTTATTTTCCCACAGTCGGCTACTTTATCATATGCAAAATAACAAAGCATGTGTACTCTGTTGTATCTTAATGTTAGATCATTTCCTGGACTGCAACAGTTGTGATACTGATGTGAAAGAGGTTTTTACAGTTGTGTAGTGTTTAAAGCACTTCTGGATATGGTGTTAGTGTCTTTGTCAAGTTTTGTAACAAACCTCTGTGGGCCATTTGTTTTTTTTATACTGTCTGAGCCTTTTTGGAATCATGATGACATTATGAGCAGTTTAACAATCACTGGGTAACCAACCCCGCTGCTTTGGTTAACTGGCCTTTCTTAACAACTGGAGAACTAGAGTTATTGTTTTGTGCTGCCAGCTGTTATGCAGTTCTAATAAACTATTTATAGAAATTTTGGGTGCTGATATTGTGTGTATCAGTCTGTTTTCCATATGATATTTAAAACTTTTTTCCTTTGTGAACTTTGACCTTCGTGGTATTCCTAACGCCATACCTTCCCAACTTCTTTGCTCAGGAATTCTGGACAAAGCAAAAAATAATGTAAGGATAAAGCCCCCAGATTAGGGACAGGTTTTAAGTATTACCCTAATCCACTTAAAGCTGGGGTGCCTTCTGTGCGGAGTCTGCATGTCCTCTCTGTGGTCGTGTGGGTTTCCTCCGGGTGCTCCGGTTTCCTCCCACATCCCAAAGACAGGCTGTAGGTGGATTGGACACTCTAAATTGGCCCTAGGTGTGTGTGCATGTGTGTGCCTTCTCTGGAAGGTTGGGATGGCTTGGATGCTGGCAACTCAACACTGTAAAACTCCACTGCCAATCATGAGTGGACAGGTGATCCGCTGTGGTGACCCCTAACCAGGAAAAGCTGAAAGAAGAAGAAGAAGACTCTAATCCACTTAAAAATTAATCAACCATTAAGTTTGGTATCAACATGCATTTCCTGAACAATAAAAAATATAAATCCCTAATGTATAGCTTTATTTACTGACAGTAATCCTCAGCGATTTAGCAAAAAATCATAAGTTTTATGAGGGCAGGACACACAAATATCAAGTAAAATTGGGGTATTCTGCACAATTCTGGATAGCTGAGATCTGCATACCTTTTGTAATTCAAGTGAAGAAAATGCTTTTCTAGTGCATCAGCCTCTTAACAGTTAGTAATGTTCCAGATCTGTCATATGTAAGACTCTGTAACATTATGATTTGTTTTCTTATTCCAGTGTCCTCAATCATTCATATATTTCATCCTTTCTACAGGCCATTCCTTTCCATTTCAATGGTGAAGTGCTCCCTTGTCTTTTGTTGTCAATAAAATGTGCTATAATAAATGATAATGAGCACTCATAGCCATCAGTCACCCCATTGCTACACAGTGTAGACATGTTGTCAGATGGCTTACTGTCAGTTCATCTATCCTTAGTAATTGCCTTGTAGAGCTTAATGTGCTTGATCCTTGCCTCTGCTGTTATTTCAGATTTTAATTCTTCTCAAAGGAATAAATTACTAAAGCTACTATATTTACAGTCATGACATGGTCTTCCCAGTCTCTGCAAGTCACCTCATCAACTGGCCATCTAAGAAGAAAAGGTGGGCAATTAGAGAGAGAGGGAGGGAATGTGTGTATATGTAAATATAGACACACACACACACCCACAGTAAGTTTACATCAATGTGCATCTTCATACATCACTTCCTAAATTGTTTGCCCTTGAGAGGGTTGTATTTGTAACAAGGTGAGCCCTAGCAACTCATTCTGTGGGATTCCCCCAGGTGTTCCCATATTTGCTGCCCTGTATAATCTTTTAGCTGCTCTGGGCCTTCCCTTGTGAGTCTTTCCTGCCATGTCCAGTGGAAGTGCTTATGTGACATCTTTCCAAGGTGCTCGAATCACATAATCTGACTTCTCTTTACACAGAGGAGTAGTGTCTATGTTCTGAGATTATTATGCTAGATACTTGTTTAAATAAAATCAATTAAATATATGCATTAGTTAAATACTTCTATAAATAATTAAAATTAACAATTTTTACTTAAAATTCACCTAACCAAATGCATATGAATATGGAAGCAAACTTTTTTTTTGTGTATATATGTATTTTTAAATTTTATATATAAAACTTTATGTAAATGTGCAATGAGTAGCTGTGGAAATAGAAAATCACAGGGTACCAACTACAATGGAATCTTATTGGTGCAATTGAATTACTGTTGATATTACATTATTGCTAAACCAAAAGAGCAAAGTGCATCAACAAACTTGACTCATGTTCAAACATACATTTAGAGTAAGTAAGGACATGTTAAAAATAAGCCATAAAAGCTAAAATCATCCTAATCTGCTAAAGAAAAATATAACTACTAACCAGCAACTAACTAAAATTACCTAGCAAGTGCTTAAGCTTTAATAAGCATTTAATTGATGTATATTCATTTAATCCCGGTGGTAAGTGTGCAAATTTTCACATAAGATCACATTCTTCTAGTTTAAGTTTCCATGGTCCTCTCCTCGTACTATGTTCAACCTGTTGTAACACTGCAGACTGAAAACTGAGTGGGGTGATCTAAAATGTGCTTTGCTAATGCATTTGTAATTAAGTTTTTGTGTATACTATGGTGTTCATATATCTTCTGTTTAATTTTACCAATATAATATGATGCACATAATTCACATAAAGCTACATACACTATCCATTTAGTATCACAGTTAAATTTACCTTCTGTGGAGTAAGTTCTGTCTCTAATCGGCAGTTTATTGCCAATTTTAATAAATTTACACTGCGGGCAACAACCACATTTCCCATACCAATAGACCCTTTATGTATTTTCCTCTGTTTTTCCAAGAGACATTTCATGTTTGGCCCCCTCCTATAAGTGAAACGTGGAGTTGCCTCTAATATTTTATTTAAGCTATTATCCTCCAAGATTATGGCCCAATTCTTAATAAAAATATCCCTGATATTTTTAGAATCCATTGAAAATGTAACATGAAAGCTACTGCTTAAATTAGGAATTGGGTCCGCCTTTTTCCGACTAACTTCTTCAATAGCTCCATTCTACTACTTCATATCTGTTTTGCACAATTGGTCTGAAATAACCAGGCAACCTTTTAGAATTGACTTCTTGAAACATGTGTTCAAGAAAGCATGATGGGTAACCCCTCTTGAGGAACATATATTTTAATAGTTCACATTCTATAATGTAGTCATTATCCACAGAGACCATCCTAGCAGCCCTTACTGCCTGTCCCTAAACAACTGCCTTCTTCTGGTGGTAAGGGTGACTGCTCGTGAAATGCAAAAATGCATTCAAATAGATGGGTTTATGATATATGGTGGTTCTATATCTACAGTTAACCCTATCCTTTGATAGATTAACATCCAAAAAATTGATGGAATCTGTCTCCACTTGGATGGTGAATTCCAAAAAATCTGTCAATTCAGTAATGGCTACAATAAAAGATTCTGTTATTGCAGCTTCACCTTTCCAGATGAAACACATGTCATCTTGGCATCTGGTATACCAAACCACATGGTCCTTGAACAGGGTATTATTAAATAACAATACCCTCTCACAATAGGCCATGACACAATTAGCAAAGCTGCTACCACAGGGCAATCCCATCACAATTCCTGTTTTTTTGTAAAAAGAATTGCCCATTAAACCACAAGACATTATTGGACAACACTAACTCAAGAAGGGTTTCAATTAAATAAATGTCTCTACCATCCATGCCTCTCATAATCAAAAATTCTCTGACCCACTCTATACCTAATTCTTGAGGTATAACTGTGTAGAGATCTTTAATATCTACCGTAAGGAAAGTATAGCTGTCATTACATTCCAAATTATTTATACTGTCCAAATAGCTCCATGAGTTATGGCAAATTTGTGGTTCAGTTTTGATAAGAGGTTTTAATTTATTATCAATAAATTTTCCACTAGCATACGTAATAGACCCACACCTATCCACTATAGGTCTAGAAGGGGGGGTTACTAACATTGTTGTATATTTTTGGGGAGCCATATAGTGTAGGAATTATAGGTGCTGTCATTGACAAACATTGGAATGTGTCAATATCAATGCTACCTTCCAAAAAGAAATCATTCAAAATGTTGTTAATCTTCCTATATGCACCGTTAACCTCATTTAAACTGATATGCTCATACACATCACTATCAAGACATTCAACCATTCTATTAACATGCTTGGCCTAATCCATAAAACCACCCCCCACCCTTATCAGGCTTTATGACCCTGACATTACACATATTCAACAAGTTCACAAAATCAAGTTCTTCAGAAGAGATGTTTCTGTTAGCATTCTTATAATTATGTCTGTTAGCCAACAATGCTCTCAAATCCATTTTGGGTGCTTTTTCAAAAATGGCAAGAGACTCTTGAAGGGGAGGGTTAAACAGACTAGACACTCTTAAATTATTGGTAAGGGAAGAATTAGCACCCATCAAGCATGTCAAGTTTAGTTTACGCACAAACATTTTAAGATCAAGAATAGTCTTAACTAAATCAGCTCTCCTGTTCGGTACAAAAGAAAGCCCCTTAGAGAACACATTGACCATGTTGTTGTCAAAATTCAAAGATGTAAAAGTGAAGATTTTAAAATCTCCTTCTGAACTTAAAAGAATTTGTAAGTTGTCCCGGATCATCTCCCCTGCCGATTCTGTCATCTCCTTTTTTGTCCCTGATTCATGTTGTTCTTCCGCTGATTGTAGTGATTGACATGGTGCTCCTGAAAACCCCGGTTGTTATCCATGTTATTATCATTATTATTATTTAGAGCCTTTCCCTGTTGGTGACTATTCGTCTGCTGGCAATTATTTCTGATTCTTTCACTGCGCTGTATGCGTTTGTGTTTGTGGCTCCTCATTGTTTTCACTACTTTTGACAACATCCGTGTTTGCAGCGTCATCAGGTGGGCAGTGCCTGAGTGAATCTTGTAAGTAATCCATAGACTTAGGTACTTCTGGAGTTGGTGGAGAAGCAAAGCCTTTGGAGTAGTCAGTAATGTCCCTAAGAATCTTCTTCCTTTTAATATCAAGAGCTTTTGCCAGACTAGAGTCTATACTTGTGAAAATGCACCCATATTCAAACCTATACCTTGGGAACACCACATTTGTAGTAATGGTATGTTCCAAAATTTCAAAATCAGTTTTGAGTGTCTCAATTTGTAACATATAATGTTTGATTAACATTTGTAGAAATTCCATCCCTTGTTGATCAAACAAAGTGATCAATTCCTGATGAAATGGAGAATTATTGACCAGACCGATGGGAAAACACCATTGACGTAACCCCTTAGGAATAATCTTTTTCAAGATGCATTCTTGGAAGTAAGACACCTCCAATTGCAGTTTAAGACATTTATAAAATTTCTGGTCAAACTCATTGAGGTGTGTTAAAATAGAGGTGGTAAGATTATTATGTCCAGAACTCGTATTAGTGTTTGTAGCAACAGTAAAAAATGAAGGGGCTCTCAAATATTCTGCCATAACAGGAACAGAGCTAATCCTTAAAGGGTTAGATACATGTCCTTGCTCTTCGGCTGATGTACTAACCCTGTCGTCCATATGCAAGCTACTGCTCAATAAAACTCCCTGGTTTGAAGGTGCTCTCGGCATTGCACTCAATACTTCAGAGTACAAAAGAGGCTGTCCACTTGTACCCGGGTAGTTGTTTACAACCCCGGTTGTTTTTTGAGCACCAATACTGCTGTTTTCATCCATTCTTTGTGATAGAGCTTCCCCACGATCCATTAACAACTGCACCAAGGTAGTTAAATTCCCCACAGCATTCACCTCAGTGGTTGCACTTGGTGTACTTGACATACCGTTGTCTTGTTGAGAAAACAAGGACTGTGATGACGCACCAGCACCACTCGCCATATGACAAACAAAGTTAAACTTCAAAGATGGAACAAACTAGCAAAATTAATAGACAAGCAGACTGTAGGCACACCACTCCACACCATTTATTGTAAGTGCTTTCATCGGAATCAATGTTCCAGCTTCTTCCGACAAATACAAAACAATGAATCACCTCTTTTTATACAAAAAACACATTGGGTCCAATTAAGACAATTACTCTAGATACTCATTTAAATAAAATCAATTAAACGTATGCATTAGTTAAATACTTTTATAAATAATTAAAATTAACCATTTTTACTTAAAATTCACCTAACCAAATGCATATCAGTGAAATGGGCAAATCAGATGTGGGTTTTTTACAATTTCAGGACTTTGTAGTCTTTAAAATTATGGCAGACACCCATGTATGAGGGCATGATTAATGCATTCAATTCTTCATTTCACCTCATCTTCTATCCTATCTTATCTCACTGCACTGGGACTTATCCCCTATCTTAACTTATCTTGCTACACTAGGATCAGGTTGTATTTCTGAGCAGTAGTCCGAGAGCAACCTCTTTAACAAATCCATTAGAGCAGAAGTCAAAAACATTCTGTTCACCTCCAGCATCCTTACTACAGTGAGGTATACAAGGGCCAGTAACATGGCACCTCTCTATTTACTTCATTCATTAACCCACTAGCTATTATATACCTGTGACAATTTGAGGTATTGTCAGCTATGCCAGCAGAAGTAGGGCAGTGGATGTGTAACATATGTCGGCACAGCTAGCTGAAATGTTGTAAAGAATTATATGTCATTTGTATATCAAACTGATTTGTGCAGATGCTTGTGTTTAAGAATGTATTTGTAAAGTTGCTTGTGTTAAAATGTATCAACAGTGTACCCTGCTGGACAGAAAATAAATATACATGCATATCAGACTGTACTGTGTTGTAACTGTTTAAATGTATATGTTTTAACAGAGGACTCAGGAAGAGAAGCGGTTAAGCTAAGCTCAGCTCCAGCTAACTTTGAGAAATAGTAAGAATTAAATTACTGGGCCTAGGCCATAAAGATGTTATCTCACAGTTTTGAATGAAGTCAGAGATGCAGTGTCTGTAAGAAGTATGGTTTATTAGCCCCTGTAGGAAGAGTGGAAGTATTTTATGGTTTTATGACTTCTAGGAGCTGCAACAGATCTTAGCAAGGCTCTGTGTGTGTGTTTTATTGACACATAGGTGCTAAATCCTGTCAGTTTCTAGCAAAGGGGGGTTGCATGGGATCCAGCAGTCAGAAGACCAGATGTATGTGATGTCATTCTGGAAACCATCAATAAAATAATGTTTAATACTAAGTGAGACTGAGTCTCAGAGCAGTCTGTCATTGGAACCTGACATTTAAGAACTACTCACCTACTTAACCTTTTCTTGCACTAGTAAGTGACCATGGAATAAGAATTATTTTTATTAGTCAGGAAAATATAGTGAAATTAGTTAAGTATGATTTTCTGTATCTGAGAGAATCTATTCACCTGTGTTATTTTAATATTTCCTGTTCTGAAACTCTGGTGTATACTGTAAATAGATATTTAGTATTTTCATGTTCTTATAGGTTCATATGTGTTTACTAGGCTAACAACCACTAGGGCCTTTTTAAGCCTAACCATACATTCCAAATCTCTGAGAAGTTCTGATACCCTTGATAAGTATAAGCATGGGCCTGGGAGATTAACCATTTACAGATTACTATAAGCATGGCCCTGGGAAATGAACCATTTACAGGTTACCTGTGTCCATTAGAGACATAGGTGCCAAACCAAGGATGAATTTCTGGTTTCCCATCCAACTGTCCATGTAGCACTTAAATTGGGTTACGGAGGAACTCTGCTTCACATAGAAGGGGAGCCTGTTCCATAGTTGGGGTAGTCTCTGGGATACATACCTATTTCTCCAGCAGGTCCTATTTATATCACAGGCAAGGTTTAAGTCTTTAGAACGAGTAATGCTGGTGCTGTGTGTTTTGTGGATATGCAGAAGATCCATTAACGTGGGGTCTGACAATGTCCTGTATGCCAGGCATAGATCTCTCCTCAAAAGCCTGTAGGAGACAGAATACAGGGATAGGGCCTTGAGGTGATCTGCATAGGACATATTACTTATACCCAGTGTTCTTTTAGTGAGGAACCTCTGTGGATGTTCCAGTTGTTGGATATGCCTGGTTAAGTACATACCAAAGGGGGGCATTGTACTCAATGACAGGTCTGATGAATGCCAAATACAGTGGAACAATGACATCCTTGGACCTAGATGTCATATCTTTATTTATAAGTTGCACATCATAGAATGATTTCCTCACCACTGTAGACACATGATGATCAAAGTCTATATTACTATCTATGAGTGTCCCTAAGTCCCTGACTACTGGGTCAACTCTAGGGTATGTTTTGTCAATATGATAATTACCAGGGATGGATGACTTCCAGAAGGATACTATTATGCATTTCTTGGCATTTAGTTTTAGTGCATGGCTC
Organism: Protopterus annectens; assembly: GCF_019279795.1. Classification (NCBI taxonomy): domain Eukaryota; kingdom Metazoa; phylum Chordata; order Ceratodontiformes; family Protopteridae; genus Protopterus; species Protopterus annectens. The sequence goes on along the minus strand of NC_056749.1, from coordinate 102,347,011 downwards.
TGGCATCAGTTGTTTGTCTGTGTCAGCCGCTCCTGGAGAACATTTGTGTCAGTGTGAGATTCAATGACAGCTCCTAATTTACAATCATCTGCAAATTTAGTCAGCCAGAGACCAATGATATTGGCCTGGACTTCTGAGAAGTAAATGCCAAAAAGGAGCTGTCCAATGACTGATCCCTGAGGGATTCCACATGTGAATGGCCTCTTTATAGATGTGGACTCCCCAATTCTAATTTCCTGGGTCCTGTCTGTGAGCCAGTTGGCTATCCGCAGATTGACATATGGGTTTGTACCTAACCTCTTGAGTTTATCAACAATGCCCGAGTGGGGTATTGTGTCAAATGCATTAGCCAGGTCAAGGTAGGCCATGTGAATGATTTTGCCCTCATCCATTGCTTTAGTGACCTTCTCAAAGAAGTCCACCAGGTTGAGTAGACATGATTTACACTTGATGAAACCAAACTGGGCTGGGTCCAGTGTCCGGATGTTTAGTATATATCTATTGATTATCTCCATGATAATTCTTTCCATGGCTTTACATATAAGACTAGAGAGACTTATGGGTCTGTAGTTTCCAGGGTCGGTAGATGGCCCATATTTGTGCAGATGGATGACTGTTGCCTTTCTCCATTCATGAGGCATGACGCCTGTTTAGAGGCTACAGTTAAATAGTAATTCCAGAGGCCCTGGTAGGTCATGTTTCATGCTACGTAGAAGACATCCTGGGATATTGTCTGGTCCCATTGATGCAGTGTTTTTGGTCTTTTATTATTTATTATTAAATATATTTAAACTTTTCATTGTGGCTGGTACCTTAGAGAATATATAAACTTTTGAGAGTACTCATAACTATCTGGTAACTCTGTGGCCACTCCTGAAAACCTTACTGCACTGGTTGAAACACTACCATTCATAGTAATATTAATTTCACACCAGATAATTGGGTAACCTTGTAAGAGCCTTAGAATAGCTGGCTTTGGAGTGTCTGATGGCAGTAACTACCTTATAGTTTGGACAGAAGGGGGCATAGCAAGTAACCCTGTGCCAGCCTTTCCCAGGTGTGTGTGTGTGTGTGTGTGTGTGTGTGTGTGTGTGTGTGTGTGTGTGTGTGTGTGTGTGTGTGTGCGCGTGTGTGTGTGTGAGCAGGGAGTCAAAGCACTGGTTTTGCAGAGATGGTGCAAGAGAACTTGGCTTGCACACTTGGCTGAGGACTTAACTCTACAGCTGTGCCAGTGGGGAGCCTTAATGGGGACTAGGGAAGAGACAAAGAGAGAAACCCAGACCCCGGGCTGAGTGTGCTCCCTGTGTGCTCTTAAGGGAAATTGTGCTGGATGCAGACAGCTGCATCTGGAAATACTGGATGTATCCATTTGTATTCCAAGTGAATGTTCCTTTTCAGTGTCAGTGGTGAGGACTCCTTGATTAGTGACCCCCTTACATATTGGTGAGCAGTGGTGGGATATTAATTGAACTTCTGTAGCCTGTAGGCAGTTATCACTAAAGGTATGCCCTCTTACCAGCCACAAGGTAAATAATCAGAGTTTTATTTCACAACAGTTTTATTTATTTATTTTTGTTAGTTTACTTTAGTCAGGGAAAGCAGGCAAAGATGTCAGCAGAGGATTATGGCAATCTGACAAAGAACCAGCTGGCCAAAGTGTGCGAAGCCAAAGGACTGGTGCATTCCAATCTGACTAAAGAGAAAATGATTCCGATCTCAGTCACAGCTCAGACCAGCAACCAGGAGGATAACCAGTCTGGTGATGAGAATATGCAGCCCTCAGGAAACAGGACAGTTTACCTTTTCCTCGGAGGACTTAAAAATTTGTCTGAAATTGAAAAGACTTGTACTGGAGGCTAAACATTGAGAATGAAAATCATCAGAGAAACTGTGACATTTGGAAGATGAAAAAGACTGAGAAGCAGCATCAACACGAGAGGGGGGTGCTGACCCTTCCCCAGGGTCACGGAGGTAATGGGGGAAGGAATAACCAAACTGCAGAAGGAATAAAGGTCATTACATTTCTTCCACAATTTACAGAGGGTGATAATTTTGATAGTTTTTATTCATATATTTGAAAGGGTATGTAAACAGTATAATGTAGACCAAGGGCTCTGGGTACAGTTCTTGACCCCCTACTCTATGGTAAAGCTATAACTGCTGTTTCTAAATTGTCTGGTATTGATTGTTTAAACTATTATAAAGTAAAGAAAGGTTTACGTGAATGTTTTAAGTTAACACCTGAAGCTTACAGAAAAAAAGTTTCATGAGCATAGACACAAGGCAGATGGAAGAGTGTGTGTGATATTATGGGGCCTCTGAGTACCCCAAGTTCCACAGGGAAGTAGTATATCCTGGTGGTAGTAGATTATGCTACTAGATACCTTGAGGCAATGGCTCTTTTCCCCATCAAGGCAGAGAAGACGGCAAATGCTTTGTTTGAGATTGTCAGCAGTGTTGGTTTCCCAAGAGAAATACTGACTGACACAGGTGCCACCTGAAGCTTCCATAAAAAAAGTTTCATGAGCATAGACAGAAAGCAGATGAAAGAGTGTTTATGATTGTATTGCTGAGTTAAGCACTTATTTTTATAGGTGGGTGAGTGGGTGTCAGCTCACCCTTTTGTAGGGCTGGCAGATCTTTGGGTGAGGCAACAAGCCCTTAGCACTTTGCTTGAGGACATGAGAATCTGGTTGGAAGACTGAGAGTGTAACTCTGCAGATGTGCTGGGGAGAAAAGGGGATCTCTACTTAGCAAGCAAGGCACCACTGAACAGGAAAAGGATACCCTGTGCTGTGCATGGCTATAAGGGAATGCATGGTGAGCAGCCTAAACCACCCCAACAAGAGTTTACCAGTAACAAGGGAAGCCACTAGTTCAGGTACATGGCCAGGATCAAGGGTTAAATGTTTTAAATGTAACAAGTGGAGCCATGTAGCATGCAAATGTCCACTGAGGCAAGGTGGGGAACAAAAGGTGGGGGAGCCAGCAAATAGGAATAACAGTATGCCAGTGGTAAGTTGTCTGGAGACAACGGAAGTACCAAACTATCATCAGAGTTTATATCCAATTTTAGTGGATGAAAAACAGACTACTGCTAAGAGAGGCACAGCCTCTGACATAACCATTGTGAAGCCTGCAGTGGTTAAAGAGGAACAGTACTTGTTTGGGCAGTTCCCCCTAGTTAGAGCTTTAGGAGGGACCCCATTCCAAATGCCATTGGCTAGGGTTCACCTTGATTGGGTGGGTGGAAAAGGAAACAAGCAAGTAAGTGTGTTTGAGGATATCCCTGCAGATGTCCTGATAGGGAATGATTCTGATAATACAGCACCTTGTGTGCATGCAGTTACACACAGTCAGGCTTGGAGACATACATGTGGGTCTAGCAGCCTGGTGAAGATCCAGACAGACCTCACACAGCTGGTGAGGTAGCTATTTCAGGGAGGGAGCTACCCTGTATCAGTGAGCCTGAATGTGAGCCACAGCTGCTAGTAGGTACTGATGTTACTTTGGGCATAGGTGAGCGCAAGGACAGAGGTGAGTGGTAGTACCCAGGATGACAGTAAGGCAACGCTGTCAGAGGATACCAGATTTGTTTTGGAAGGGGAACTGGGAAGAGTTATATAGAGTAGACACACGCTCTGCTCTTGGACTCTACATTAAGAGGCCTGAGGGAGGTAGCTAGGGAGGTGCCTGATTGTCAAGGAAAAGGGGGAATCTGTATACTGCAACAAAGGGTTACTGAATAAACAGTGGACCCCTGAGAGAGGGCTAGAGGGAAGGGTAATACAGCAGTTTGTAGTGCCTAGAACCTACTGTCTGGCAGTTCTAGCCATAGCCCATGACATTCCTTTTGCAGGTCATATGAGCATAAAGCATACCAAGAGATGTATTATGAAGAACTTTACTAGCCTTAGATTGCAAGGGATGTAACATGTTACTGCAGGACCTGTGAACAGTGCCAAAAAGTAGGCAAAGCAGGAGACAAGTTCAAACCTCCTTTGATGACTTTGCCTGTGATTCAGGAGGCATCTCAGAGGGTAGCTATGGATATTGTGGGGCCCCTGAGTACCCCGAGTTCCACAGGGAAGAAGTATATCCTGGTGGTAGCTGATTATGCTACTAGATACTCTAAGGTGATGGCTCTGTCCTCCATCAAGGAAGAGAAGATGGCAAATGCTTTGTTAGAGATTTTCAGCAATGTAGGTTTCCCGAGAGAAATACTGACTGACAGAGGTGCCAATTTCATGTCAGACCTGCTGGCTGTGGAAGTGCTGTGGGGTTGAAGCACCTAAAATCCCCCCTACCATCCCCAGACTAATAATCTTGTGGAGATGTTAAACTATACACCAAATAGCGTGCTACAGGCATTTGCAGACTAGTTTAGGAGAGGGTAGGACAAATATTTGCTCCATCTGCTGTTTGAATACATAAAGGTACCCGAGGAATCCACAGGGTTTTCACCCTTTGAGTTGCTGTATGGGCATAGGGTGAAAGGGCCTTTAGATTTGATTTGTGATGAGCAGGACAGTCAATGTGAATCCCATAAGGAGTCTGCTGTGATATATGTCCTAAACCTCAGGACACAGCTTGGGGATTTCATGGGCTTGGTCCAAGAGAACCTGGCAGGAGCTCCAAAGAAGAAAAAGGTCTGGTATGACATGAATGCTCAAAACTGACAGTATGCTGTGGGACAACAAGTGATGGTTCTCATTCCTGTCAGACACAATAAGCTTCAAAGTGGTAAGGAAGATCAGTGATGTTAACTACATTGTATAACTGCTATGCAGGAGGCAGAGGCACAAATCGTACCATGTTAAAATGATGAATCCTTACCATAATAGGGAGGCCTTGGTGCTAAATATTTCCAGTAGGAGGCAGGAGGAATCTGAGGGGGATCTATAGCTACAGCAAGCCAGCCAGCAAAATGCCAAGTTACTAAGGTGGAGCCTAGGGTTGCAGACATATGGTATGACACCATAGTGGGGTTAGCAATGCCAGTGCAGATAGGCTGTCAAGACAGGGTATAGGTTAATGTATTCCAGGAGAGACACATTCCTCTCATGCAACTTTTCTCAATGGTCACTTGAAAAACTAGCAAGTCTTCAAGGGGGGAGATGTGATGATGTGAGGTATTGCCAGCTATGCCAGGAGAAGTAGGGAAGTGGATGTGTAACACATGCCAGCACAGCTGGGCTCCTAAAAACAGAAGTGTCTAACTTCACAGGACCCATGCAAATGGAGAATAGCTGCATGACTGCCAAACCATACACCAATGCACTGTACAAACACGTACACAAATGCATGGATCTTGCCATACCCAATAGAACCAAGATGCTCTCCTCCAAAAAAGGAAGCCAATCTGGTGGTCCCCTGCCATGAAAAAAAAATCTACAACAGAAGGAGAAAACTGATCCGGAATAAGGTGAAGTCGCAAGACTGGAAAAACTCCCTTATCAGCCTCAACAAAAGTTGAGATCCTTCATCAAATCCTCTAAAGCTAGCTATGAAAACAGAATTGCAATACATAGTAAAGACAACCACAAGGCTTTCTATGGTTATGTAAAGAATCTCCATGGCAATACCCAGATTTGCTCTGAGCTACTGCACAATGGTGCCTCCTATACTGAGCTAACAGATATTGCCAATATACTGGCAGACAGATTCAGTGCCAACTTTACCCCTCTCCCCCATACAAGGGACCAGTCACAATACCAGTAGATTGCCAGGTTCCCAGTATTACTGCTGCACAGGTTAAAACATCACTGTCCAAGGCCAAGAATACAGCTTCTATGGGACCTGACAAGATCACTGGCTATGTTCTACATGAACTACTGAGTAAACTGACACCTCACCTGTGTGCCCTGTTCAATCACAGCCTCAACTCAGGCTTTGTTCCTACCAAATTATGAACTGCTACAGTCATCCCTCTCCACAAAGGAGGAGCGACTACAGACACTGGGAACTATCGCCCCATTAGCCTGACAAGTCTGATATGCAAAGTTAGGGAACAATCATCATGGACCTAATAAACAAGGATATAGGGAATCTCCAAAATCTGGATCCCACACAGTTTGGTTTTGTGAAGGGTAGATCATGCCTGCTCAAGTTGGTCAACTTCTTTGAGTCAGTCACCAGAGCTGTGGATGAAGGCAAGGTGGTTCATGCAGCCTACCTTGATCTGGCCAAGGCCATTGATACCATTCCCCACTCAGGAATCATAGAAAAACTCACTAAGCTTGGCAGCAACCCCTATATCACTAGGTGGGTTGCAAACTGGCTCACAGGTAGAACCCACAGTATGAAAGTAGCTGACTCCAAGTCAGACTGCCAAACTGGCTCACAGGTAGAACCCACAGTATGAAAGTAGCTGACTCCAAGTCAGACTGCCAACCAGTCATGAGTGGAGTCCCACAGGATTCGGTCCTGGGTCCTCTCCTGTTTGGTAGCTACTTCTCTGAAGTTCAGGCCAACATGAAGGGACTCTGGCTGACAAAGTTCACAGACAATTGCAAGTTGGGAGCTATTATTAACTTCCCAAGTGATGTTGACATCCTACAAAAAGGCCTCACTGAGACCAGTGACTGGTGTCAGAACCATGGCCTTAAGTTCTTTGCCAAAAAATGCGTCATCATCCCCTTTGGGAAAAACCTGGTTCCCATGAATTACCACATCGATGGTAGTCTACTGAACAAAGAAGGCATTATAAGAGATCTGGGAACACAGGTTGACAGCAACCTCTCTTTTGACCACCACATTGCCACTGTTTTCAGAAAGTCCTTCTATGTGGCACATCTCATTACTAACGGTTTTGCATCCAGGAAGAAAGAGGTCCTTGTCTCCCTCTACTCTTCCCACATTAGGAGAATCATTGAGTACAATGCCCATTTGGCATATACCTCTCTAAACACCTGCAACAACTGGAGAGGCCGCAAAAGTACCTCACAAATAAGATCATAGGCCTTAAACATTTGTCCTATATGGACAGACTCAAAAACCTCCAACTATTCACTGTCTGATATCACCTACTTAGAGGTGATCTCTGCTTGACTTACAAAGCCACGTCTGACCCAGCTCTGTTAGAAATGCTACATCTAAAGAAATCCCAATCCTTCTGCACCACATGCTCCAGAGACCTCAACCTCATTACCACAATCAACAGAACATGGTGGAGGGACAGGTTCATAACCCAGAGACTGTCCATGCTATGGAATAGACTTCCCATACATGTCAAGCAGAGCACCTCACTGGCCCTCTTCAAGAGAAATTTTGATGAGTGTGGGGGGGGGGATAGAAAATTCACCCCAGAGATCACTCTAGTGGCTTTACTCGACAGAGGCACTGGGAACTAAGGTTGGATGGCATGATGCCAGGGTAATCCTATGGGCTAGGCTTGTAAAGGCTCCACAGCCATTAGATTAGTACACACCTATGAACATATGAATTATATGTCATTTGTATATCAAACTGATTTGTACAGATGCTTGTGTTTAAAAATGTATTTGTAAAGTTGCTTGTGTTAAAATGTGTCAACAGTGTGCCCTTCTGGACAGAAAAGAAATAAACATGCATTCTGTATTGTAACTGTTTAAATGTATATGTTTTAATAGAGGATACTGGAAGGGAAGAGGTTAAGCTCAGCTCCAGCTAACTTTCAACTACAGTAAGAAATTAAATTACTGCATCTGACAGTTCTGAATGAAGCCAGAGACACAATGTCTGCATGAAGTATGGTTTATTAACTTGTGTAGGAAGAGTAGAGGTGTTTTATGGTTTTGTGACTTCCAGGAGCTGTAGTAGATCTTTAAAAGGGTGTGTGTGTGTGTGTGTGTGTGTGTGTGTGTGTGTGTGTGTGTGTGTGTGTGTGTGTGTGTTATTGACACATAGGTGCTAATTCCTGGCAGTTTCTAGTAATGCAAAGTTTCATGAGAACCAGAAGTCAGATGACCAGATGTTTTGGGATGTCATTTTGGAATCCATAACTAAAATAATGTTTAACACTAGGTGAGACTGAAGTTTCAGAGCAGTCTATCTTTGGAACCTGACATTGAAGGATCACTCACCTACTTCATCTTGCCTTGCACTAGTAAGTGACAAAGGGAATAATAATTCTTTATATTAGTCAGGAAAATATAGTGAGATTGGTTAAGTACAGTTTTTCTGTATCTGTGTGAATCTATTCATCTGTGTTATTTTAATCTTTCCTGTGGTTAAAACTCTGGTGCTTACTGTAAATAGATACTTAGTATTTCATGTTATTTCCTTCTTTATTATTAAATATATTGAAACTTTTCATTGTGGCTGGTCCTTTAGAGAATATTTTAACCTTTGAGTGTACATAACTATTTGGTGACTCTGGCCACTCCTGAAATCATTACTGCATTGGTCTAAACACCACCATTTTTAGTAATATTTATTTCACTCCATATAATTGAGTACCCTTGTAAGAGCCTTAGAGTAGCTGGCTTTGGAGTGTCTGGTGGCAGTAACTACCTTATAGTCTGGGCAGAAGCATGCATAGCTAGTAAACCTGTGCCAGCCTTTCCCAGGTGTGTGTGTGTGTGTGTGTGTGTGTGTGTGTGTGTGTGTGTGTGTGTGTGTGTGTGTGTGTGTGTGTGTGTGTGTGTGTGTGTGTGCAAATCAAATCTCAAAGTGTGTGTGTGTCAGCTACTTGGAGCATGACACAAAGCACTGGTTTCACAGAGAGGGTTCTGGAGGACTTGACTTGGACATTTGGCTGAGGATTTAAATCCAAACCTGTGCCAGTAGGGAGCCTTACTGGAGATCTGATGAGAGACAGAGAGAGAAACCCAGGCCCCTGGCTGAGTGTGCTCCCTGTGTTCTCTTAATGGAAATTGTGCTTGATGCAGAGAGCTGCATCTGGAAATACTGGGTGTATCCATTTTTGTTCTAGGTGAACATCCCTCGCCAGTGTCAGTGGTGAGGATTGAGGCTCCTTGATTACTGGCCCAGAGAGGGGATGTCAGGATACCTATTATTGCAAAGACTACATTATGCAGAAGACCTTTCCATTTAAAAATCCTTCCCACCCTTTCTGCCTCCACTTTGTCACCTGGTATCTAGAAAATTCATACTGTTTCAAGCAACTAGCAAATGAATTTTTCAAAGCCTAAAGCCATAATGCTTAGGCATATCAGTAGGCTGTAACTCCGGCCTGGTGCATGCATAGATCTAACTCAGCATCTAGTTAACATGTTGTGTGGTACAAATATTTATGACTGAAGCTTAAATAGGCATTGCCCTTAGTGTTTCACAGTAGAAGAAGACAAAACTAAAGGAACACCTTTCAAATGAGGCAGCTTGCTCTAGTTTTCACGATAATGATTAAAGCATCTCAGTCTTTAGTTCCATATCCCACAGAATATTTTGTTTATTAATATTTATTTACTAGAAAAGTCCTACTGGGACAGAGCTCATTTTCGGCAGAGGCCTGGGGAGAAATGCTCTAGTTGCATGTCTTTGGAATGTGGGAGGAAATCGGAGCACCCATAGGTACCCACGCAAATTCAGGGAGGACATGCAGATTCCACACAGAAGACATACCAGCCGAGAATCGAACCAGTGAACCTCTTGCTGAGAGGTGATGACACTAACTTTTGCACCACTACACTGCCTATTTCTTTATAGCTGTTTTAACTACTGCTTATATTCCACGTTCTGTAACAATTTCTGCATACTATGAATGTTTAATCTATCTATTTTATCCTATTTGTATTCCATGTTTCTATAAAGTCCTTAAATCTGCCATATGGCCAGAGTTGTTGCTAAAAATAGTCTGCTAACCAGTCAACTAACCTGGTTATCGACTTGCAATAAAAAAAAAAAAAAAAACACCATTGCTTTGCTTTTTCAAAAGCTAAATGGCTTCCCATAGCAAGCAGAAAAATAGTACTATTTGGAACTCAGCTTTAAATGTCTCACTCTTGAAAGCAAATATATTTTTTCTGCTTAACTTATTGCTTAAAATAAGTTTACTTTCCACCAAAAAGAGTCTACACTTGATTTTTGGCCAAAAGATCGAGTCTCAAAGGATCCCACTAAAATTTTGGAGTAAGGCAATAATATTTGTTACTGTTAGATATCTTTATTATCTGTTTATTATGTATTTGGCCTTGCTTATCTGTTTTATGGTTGCTAACAATGTTAAATAGATGGCTTAAAAACAAAACAAAAAAAAAAGACTTCACCTTGTTGTCAAAGTAAATATTATTTCTATGTCCATCGAACAGGCCAAAATCACAAAAGCTGAGAAAGATGTTAAACAAACAAATAAATACATGCTGCATAAATGGTTTATACTGGGGCCACTAGCTTGATATGGTTTATACGACACGCAAAAGAGAAGTAAAGGCCTGGATATCTCCCTTCTGGGTTCTCCACTCAACCAATGATGCTTATCACCTCCATTCCATAGAGGATAGGAATGATATCGTAACAACTACCCTGCTATTCTTTCATTAAATTTGTAGCTTTTTGCAAAGACATGCATCTTCCTCCAAAATTATTCAAACATTTTATGCGAGCACTATTTTATTTCTGTAATTATTTACTGTGTATAAGTACTTTGTATTTGTGATTGTTTTCAGCCAGGGTATTAAAGTAAACCGCCAATTGTGATCAGTGTACAAACTCAGTAAACCAGCAAAAAACAAATAAAAAATAATTATACATAGAAAAATTGATAGAGGGATAGATAGTTAACTAGATATATGAATATCCCTGGTCCAAGTATGTCACATAAACACCTATACTGTATATATATATATATATATATATATATATATATATATATATATATATATATATATATATATTTATATGGGTTCCAGACATTTGCTCGAATGAGCAAATGACCGAAACCCAAACGGCAGGGCATACTTTTCACCGAAGAAGCACTTTTGCATAACTATGCCTGTTGCCGAGGCTGTACTATGGTGCGGGTAAGGGAAATTTCTCTTTTCCCCACTGTAGTGCGGTCTCGGAGGGAGAATATTAAAGTAGGGGGGTTGTGGGAGGCTACATTAAAATGTTAATATAGTGGGGGGTTTTTTGTAACACGCTTTAACGAAAGTGCTTTTTCGATAAAAGCGCTTTTGTTAAAGTGTGTTCAGTTATTATGGATTCGGACGTTTGCTCATTTGAGCAAACATCCTAGATCCATATATATATATATATATATATATATATATATATATATATATATATATATATATATATATATATATATATATATATATATATATATATACACATATATATATATATATGTGTGTGTGTGTGTGTGTGTGTGTGTGTGTATGTATATATGTATGTATAAATATGGATATGCATGTGTGTGCGTGTGTGTGTGGCTAGAAGGTCATAATTCAGAAAGATGTAGGTGATAACAACTGATAAGAAGGTAATATATGGATGCCCAAAGGAATCCAAGTCAATAATCAGAAGGGAAAAAAAAGCATTTTCATGGTGTTTCAATTTATCAATAAATATGCAAACATAAGAAATGCTCTGTTCTCTACCTGCAACACCATTTGGCTATGCACAGACCTGGCTATGAACCTATTACAATAAGACTCAGCACAAAGCCTGAGGCACCTAGATGAATCTTAAACTCAGGAACAGTTTAGATGCCCTAGCACTATCTACAAATATTTCAGAATTAAAGAGGGATTTTAAAACTATTGTCTTCTAAAGGACAAACGTGTCTGTATCGAATTACTTTCATTGCCTACTGCTTCTTCTGACTACTCTCCAGAAAAAAATAAAAATATGTGATTGACAGAGAGTTCTGAGGTAAAATCAAGTATGTTAGTATGTCTCTGGAAATGTGTATCAGTTGAGATGTAGCACCCTGCACAGTACCACAAATATTTGTTATTCTGGGAACCTCACAAGATAATGTCAAGCAATGTAAAACTGTAGAATCATGCACCTCAAGATAAGTGACAGAAAGTTATTCTACTCTACTGGTCTGTCAGGTTCATGAAAAACACTGTTTTCTGCAAAGATTAGCATTGGCATTCCCCATAATATGCGAGCACAGAGCCATATGCAAATTAGCGGTTGTGTTTAATGTTAGGACTTTCACCTCAGGTACACAGCAAAGCACTTATGGCTGTTATGAGCTGATGTTTATACTTTTTATTGCTTTTTAGCTTAGAATTTCTTTAAATGGAGTACACCATGTGTCCTTTCAGTATCTAGGATATCATATTTCTACACAGTTTTATAGATTTTTAATTACTTAATTACATCTACCTAGCTGTTTGACATAAAATAACACACATTTACAGGAGCAACTAGTGGGAGCATAGAATGTAAGTGGTTTGTTTATACTCACTAAATATTTATTTGGAATTTGAACAGTCAGTACCAGCTCTTGTGGCCTTCAGATCTGTGGTCTCACTACCTATATTCTGTGTGCATAGAAATAAATCACTGTGAGATCAGTACATTTGGTGAAGTCCATGCAGTAAGCCATGACTTTCAGAATGCATAACAGTCCTTACATTAAGAAATGTCTGTACTATATTACAGTCTACATACTCGGATGAAATCATGGTCCCCTAGAACTAATCTTGGGGAGAAGCCGTCAAGAAACATAGCATTTGGTGTGCACTAAAGCCATATTTTGAGGGCATAAGTTGTGTGTCTTCTTTTCCATGAAAGTTTTCCTAATTTTCCTTTAAACCTAAATATGGTGCACTACTCAATAAAATGTATATTTTTTAGCAGAATTTGCCAAACTAATGACTTTACTTGACATTCGTCTTAAAACATGCCCCTAGCTGGGGTAAATATCAAAAGGCAAACTTTATCCTAAATAATGAAATGGGAGTTAACTGCACTACCCATGAGCAGTTTATGGGACAAAGACAGAAAGAGACAGAATGAGAGGACAAAAAGAACTAATGATGCAAGGGACAGAAATGATAAAAGAAAAGAAAACAAAAAAATAAAATGTAGGTAAATGTTAAGGTAGATAAAAGAAAGAGAGAAAATTAAAACTAAGTGTAAGGGAAAACAAAAACAAGAACATTAACAAGAAGTAGAAAATGGAACACAAAAAATAATGAGGTATCCTATGCAAGGTATAAGCCCATAAACAACTGTGGCACAAATGAGTGAAACCTACACACAGACATACATACTTCATACGTAGCTACATGCATGCATACATATATACATACATGCATATATTGATGCATATATACATGCATATATACACACACAGACATACGTACACATATACATTTATTTATTATTTATTTATTTGACATTTGTTTGAGACTCTTTTGTACATTACAGAATGTTATAATCTCTATTAATCTGCTGTGTCTTTTTAGTAGGGGGGGAGATAATTTCCTAACCTGTACCGGTTATATTAATGCCATCTTCAATGAATTTGAATTATCAGCATTTCACTTGTTTATATTTTGAACTTTTGGAACTATTTATACATATCTGAACCCAAAGGATCTCCTTCGCTTGGTTAGGTCATTTATCTACCTGGGTATATGGATAGAGTCAGCTCTGAGCTTTTCTGATCATATCAACCAATTGCTTAATGATAGTTATAAAACTATAGGTTGCATAAAAAAGATGTATAAAGTCTAGGAAATCCATTGTTTGTTACATTAGACCTGAACTTGATTATAGAATAAAAATATGGAAATCTTATAAGAAAACAAGCATGAATAACCTAGATAGAGTGCAGTGGAACTATACCAAGGGCATCCATGGATGTGAAAATTTAAGTTATTATGAAAGACTAAAATATCTGAACTTGTACAGTGTCTCTTGTAGATATCTAAGAGGAGATCTTTTTCATGTATACATGGCACTTAGAGACAACTACCACTGGGAATGTTTGGAGTTATCAGAAAGTACTAGAAAATCATCAGACAACCTATGTAGAAGATTCTACAAGAATGAGAAGTGCACTAATTGTTTCTCCGAGAGAGCAGCTGATGCATGGAACAGACTACCAAACTGCATTAAAGCAAGCACTAGTTTAGATATTTTTAAGAACAGCCGGGAAACTTATTTTGGGAACAGCTGTTTTGGTATATTGGCGGGCTGGAAGGGCATTAATTCCAGTGCTTGAAATATTTGCATTTAGGTATGTATGTAGCGAGTTTATTTGGTGTTCATTTGTTTTACTTATTGACTGTCTGTTAATAGATGATGTTTGTTTTGTACTCTGTATTCATTAAGTGTATTTAATAATAAAAAAGACGGTGACAGTTGATGCAATACAATGACTACATGTAGAGAAAGGGAAAAAATTAGGTTGATTATGGCAATGATGACTAACAGAGGTTCGGAATGTAGGATCCTTCTTAGTTCTTAAAATTCTTTGTCTGCCTCATGACTCCATTTGACCTGGAGAGGAGCTTTCACTCTGAGATCTGTGAAAGTACAAACAATAGTTACAATTTAGTCACAAGCTTTCTACAGTACCCAGTCAATCCAAGAAAAGCCTTTACTTGATTTTCAGCAGAGGATACAGGCTACTTTTTTACAGTCTCTATCTTTTCCTAGTTGTGGTCCTACCACCTTCTTCCTATAAGGTACACTAAATACTTGGCTTCCACCATATCTAGTTTACTTTTTATAGCATTTACAGTCACACCTTCCTGTCATATGGATGCTAACCCAAGCATCACTTAAAGTATGTGAGAATCTGAGTCTTCAGAGTGAATGACCACATCACCCATGTAGGCCGCAGCATACCAGAAATGAAGTTTCAATGTTTTATCCATCGACATCTGCATGGTAGTTGGACCTTCATGTAGGCCAAATGATAACAGTGAGTACTGAAGGAAGCCTGCCATCAGTAGTGATAAGTGGCATTTTGTAAGTGCCCCTTCATCTTGTCCAGAGTTGTCAAGTATCAGGCCTTTCCTGTATCAATTCTGGGCATGGAATAAGTATCAATCTATGAAATGTGGAATCAATACCCATGGGCTATTTCAATCACTATGTGATTCTTTTATCACTCCTACCTTGAGCATCTTTTAAACTTCATTTCTTACTGTTTTTATAAAACTGGTACTCTAACAGGGCTCAGTATAACCTTCATCCTGGATGTATTATGTTCTGTCAGTTTAGTTCACTCAGGCATTTATAAAAACACTTCTTTATTCTGTAAGAGAAATTCTCTTACTGCTTGAGTTACTATTTTTGGCAAAGATTCCTTTAGCTGAACTACAGGTAGATATGCACTGGTCTTTCCTGCATGAACTCCAGCTTGAAAGGTCTCTGCAGACTTTGTTACTTCTTTTCATGGCTTCAGTATATTAATAAAATAGTGTTGCTCTACCCTTCTGTTTTCCTGAATGTTTAACCTTAGTTCACTAAACTTATTATTTTACTCACCTCCAATGACCCCTGACACTTGGCCAGAAATCTGTTTTCCTTGGAGGAAACCAGCACTAGTAAGCTGTCTGTATGTGGACATTTACTATGGACATAACCAGCTTTAGTTTACCATGAAAATTAATGGTGTACTGATTACACTTCTAAATGTTTTTTTTTTTCTTTTTCCTAAGTTTCATCTGCAATATCAGACAGCCCTTTGAGATGCCTGCTGTCCAAAGTTCAAATTGCTTAAGGTCAGCTGTGTTGTGTGGCATCGCTTGTTTAGCAAATAGTGGGAAGGGAAGCAACTGGTCCTAGTTTTTCTCATTTGCTTCAATAACATTCCTTAGCATGAATTTCAGTGTTTTATTAAATCTCTCTATACTCCATCAGTCTGCAGATGGTAGATGGATGTCTTCAGCTTTCTGACTTAAAACCCTGCCATAAGTGATGCAGCACCCTTAATATACAGGATGTGCCGCACCCTTAATACACAGGGTGCGCCCTGCTTACTAAGTACCTGTTTAGGACACCACAATCTTGAGAATCACAGTGCTAACTCTTTGGCAAAAGTCTTAGCATTAGCTTTGCACAATGCCATTGTCTGTGGATATTTGGTGACGTGTTCCATTACTACTAGTATGTACTGATACCCATTGCTAGATTTTACAAATGACACTCATGGTAAACCTCCACATTGTTAAAGTTTGTTCTCTCAAGCACCCAAGGCATACCTATACTTTGTTAAAGCAAGTTTATCCAATTACCTTCTCATCAAGGTTTTTAAGTAATGGTTTGTCTAACCACAGTTAGTTGGATTGTGAGGGCCGGCAGTGCATTTTTAGAGTTATGTTTATTCATGTTTCCCCACTGTACTGTGACCAAGGAGTTAGTTTCTATATAAGTTAGGGAGTTGTGGAGTGCCAGCCCTTCACATGGGAGGGCTTTCATCCTGAACATTTTTGGTGTGTTTTTAATGTTGCATTACACTTTTTCATATTGAATAATGAATCATACATAACTTATTGCTGTGACTGTCACGCAAATGTAAAAAAATTACGCCAAGATATCCATGGTAGTTTGCTCAAATGATGGATACCACCATCTCACTTCCTTTCCCTTTCTATATAACTCCCCCTCCCCACTGCAAATGTTATCTCAGAATAATGACAGACATCAGTTTTAATTCCTTTTTGGCTTTTAGAGAACTGTTGCTGACAGTCTGCTGTTACTTCAATGATCTGCTTTACATTAACAGAAATAGATTCTGCATCTGCTTCCCTACATGATGTCAAGTATTTAGTGTCATTTCTTTGTCGAAAGGTCTTCACTTAAATACACAGTATATTAGGTTTTTGTTTTGGTGCTCAAATTCTATGTGAGACTCTCTCCAGATTTTTGTCTTATATTGTATTTTGCTTCAGAGTTCTCTATCAGCTGACATGCAGTTCCTGTACTAACATCCTTTCTAGATTTAACTATCCGTTGCTCTATATTATTAACATGTGCTTCATATAATAGGCAGGATCTTTTTTAATTTCTAAACACGATTAAATTATAGCCCCTTATGTATCCTAAATACTGAATTCTTTCTTCTGGTTTTGACTCTAAATTTCTAATCGTATCACTGCCTTACTCTTTTCTACCATAGCTATTCTAAGTGCATATACCAATCTGCTGTTTTCCATCCTTCTTGTTAATTGCATCATCCTGCCATACTTGTTTATGAATTACCCCTTTTCCCACATTTTCCTTGGTTTTTAAAATGGGTACAGTCTTTTCCTAATATTATGAAATGTGCCAAATCAGAGGCCACTGCCACAGAATGCAACTGTTTTCCCAGAACTTAATGAATTTCTACATTTGTAAGGGAGATTATAGAGCTATTCAGTGAAAACCAAACCTGTTGAATGCACTTAATGTCAATGGAAACATGTCAAATGTATTTCCACCAAAAATTTTAAACAAAACAAAAAACAATCACATACAACAGTAGACACATTTTAAGTGTTTTCTACTGAGGGCAAGCCACACTGTGCCCCCATGAAGGACAGCATACCCCATATCACCTGCTACTTTAATATAACAACTCCAAGACTGCACAACAGTAGGTTAAGTATATACTTCCTACTACCCACTAATGTGCACCCCACTCCTGTGTTTTGACCATCCTTACATTTGATAAAATAAACATACCCAATAAGACTTTAAAAAACGTTTGCTGATTAAATATCTGACAACTCTAAGGTGATACTATCACCATGAATGCATGTTATGTCTATTTTGGTTGGTATTAATCTTACCCTTACATACCAGGGGACTGTTTATAAGGGTCATCATGCATCAAAAATCTAGCAGAGTTTGAACTTCCAATTCTTCTAGAACACAGAACATTTCAGCACCTTAGCTGTAATACAGTAACACAGAGCAGCGTCTGTTATTCTCATTGTAGTCTTGCCACTCTGTTGGAACAACTTAAAAGACTTACAGTTTTCATATTTATACTGGTATTGTTTTATTCAGTATTAGCAGTGCAGAACACAGAAATTTGTATCCTGCCTTCACACTTGAAAAAAGTTAATACATTACCTGCTATTTTTTGTTTCTCAGAAGACTGTATATTTCTGCCTGCAAATTTAGGTTTAGAAGCAAACAAATCCAGTTAAACAGTATATTATTAATTAATAAGCATTTTACTATATTAGCTTTCTAGAGATCTTAGAATCTCTTTGAAATATCTTATGTCACTACAAAAAGCTTTTTTAAGTCTGTTAAAATCTGTAACACATTAATTTTCTATCAGAATCAAGTCAAAGTTCAAAAATATGATTTAAATCATGGATTTGTGTGCTTTCTGGTTTATCACTATTAAAATTCCAGTTATAAAATCATATTTCTTGTACTTCAAGGGCCATACCAAGCCTGGCTAAAAGTTCTGTCTTACATTTAACATTGTCTATATGAGTTCCCTGTATGTCCATATACATTTTTGGTGCTTCTCCTGTCAGTTGGGAAGGAAGGAGTTTTCGGCAGTCTGCTCAGTCTCATTTATTTGTTTTGACACAGAAGTCAATGGTGGCCAAGGAAGATTCTAGGACATTCTTCCTGGTTAGTTTCTTCATAGCAGGCTCAGCCATGGTGTTTACAGCTATATTTGTCAGCACAATTATCTGTTAATGTAATTTTTCCAGCTTTCTATCAGACCACACCTGTAACTCCACTCTTTTTTTTTAATAATTCCTACATGGTTACCAGGAAATCATGCTAGAAACACAGTATTTACAGCACTGTAGGAAATCATTAGCTAAAATATCATTTACACTTGACAATAGAGGTCGCTGGCCAGCTTCCCATGCAAATAATACCAATCAAAGCCTGGTTAATTAACCACTGCAAAGTTGCCTACTTCCTGTTAGTGAGGGTATTCCCTCACTATTCACTGCAACACACATTTTAAAGATGCACTACTAATTTTTCCAGATCCAACACATTATTCCTTTTCTCCCTATCTCTGTTTTTGTCTTTCTGTGCACTATATGCATACAACTATCACAAAACCAAGCCATCCCATTGCGAAAGCGTATTGTAAGATGATAACAGTGAGATCAAGGAACATCAAAATCCTCAGCACTGTTAACCCTTGAATAGCACAGGTCCCTAATGTGGTGGAGCCAGGAATGCCTGCTATGACTGGTCCTGTCTCACAGAGGAGCAAGCCTTCTGATTGATTTGGTGGACCCTTGATGTTCATGGCTCTTTCTCTCGAGGTGATAGCCCTTGATTATGAGATATGCATTTCAGTATTTGTTTATTTATTATTTGGTAAGCAAGTAAGTGGACTGGTCCAGAGATCCTTTTCAGCCATGACCCAGACTTAGAAGCAAAAGACAGTGCAAGTAAAGTTAAGCTGTACACTTCAAATACAATAGATGGAAGTATATGCATAATAAGTAAAGTTAAGCTGTACACTTCAAATACAATAGATGGAAGTATATGCATAATAAGTAAAGTTAAGCTGTACACTTCAAATACAATAGATGGAAGTATATGCATAATAAGTAAAGTTAAGCTGTACACTTCAAATACAATAGATGGAAGTATATGCATAATAAGTAAAGTTAAGCTGTACACTTCAAATACAATAGATGGAAGTATATGCATAATAAGTAAAGTTAAGCTGTACACTTCAAATACAATAGATGGAAGTATATGCATAATAAGTAAAGTTAAGCTGTACACTTCAAATACAATAGATGGAAGTATATGCATAATGCAGAAGCATCAAAACACAGATGACCAATGCTTGTATTAAAAAAAATAGCAAAAATCCTAAACAGACAAAACACAAAACTTGACAAAAAGGAAAACCTTAGCACTACATTCAGACCTCATTTGTGTGAATAGTGACGGTGTTATGGAAAGGGGTTTCCTTAGCTGTTTTGGAGGGCTGACAGTTAAGGCCAGGGTTATTGTGCGTTAGAATGCTTTAGTAAAGATGGAGCTATTCTCTGCCTCATATAATCTGCTAAGAGGAGATCGCTGCTTGACTTACAAAGCCATGTCTGACCCAGCTCTGTTAGAAATGCTACAGCTAAAGAAATCCCATTCCCTCTGCACCACATGCTCCAGAGACCTCAACCTCATTACCACAATCAGCAGAACATGCTGCAGGGACAGGTTCATAACCCAGAGACTACCCATGCTCTGGAGTAGACTTCCCATATATGTCAAGCAGAGCACCTCACTAGCCTTCTTCAGTTGAAATCTTGATGAGTGGATGGGTAATAGAAAGGTCACCCCGGGGATCACTCCACATGTTCTACTTGATAGAGGCACTGGGTACTAATGACCAGGCACTTCTATGGGCTAGTCTCTTAAAGGCTCCAGGGCCATTAGCCTAGTATACACCTATGAACCTATGAACCTATATGGGGGCTTTGCAGACAGCAAAATGCACAAACCCCCCTCCCCAGCACCTTGACAAATGTATGCAGGGTCACAGACCTTAACCCAGCCCTAACAGCTGCACTAATAATGACTCTCATCCAGTGAGGGGAACAAATTGTCTGATTGACCAAGAAAGCATTTCATGCTCTTCAGACAGTGTGTGTGTGTGTGTGTGTGTGTGTGTGTGGGGGGGGGGGGGGTAGAGATTGCAAAAAATAAAAGAGAATAAAAAAGTTCCTTAAATGTACAAAAGGAATTATACACATATACCACAAACTACTGCCCAGCCCATAAACATACCTCCTCATAAACATATTACATTAACTTGAATCAGAGGCAATAATTTTGTGAAGCATGCCCTTCTAGGTGCATTTGTCTTTCTATCTCCCCTTCTCTACCTTTAATATTACCCTTTTTTGACATGTCCCATGGGCTCTTGAATGTCTCTGTGGATTCTTTCTCCACAAACATACCTATAGTTCATTTCATTGGTCTATAAAGCTCTGTGAAAAGCATTACTATTCCTATAGATCCCTTTCCACTCCATTATAATGTTGAACTGAATGGCCTTGTATGCTTGGCCACCTATATTAATGTATAATGATCACTATCTAAGACTTTGATGCAGCACTACCTGTATGTTTCTACTGCTTTCCAGCACTCAGCTTCATAATGTCATGCAGAGCACCTAACGCTGCTTACTTTCCTCACCATAGTCACTGCGTCACGTCTGGAAGTTTAGCATGCTGCTATATCATAGTGCTGTTTTTGCTGGGCTGACAGCACTGTTGGAGTTGCTCTCATAGTCTCTTCAGGAAAACATCATCATTTGCTGCTCAGTTTTAATTTACTCAGAGAGATAATCAATTCAGCGCACTATTTATGTAGAAGCACTTGTCTATAAATAGCTCTATGCACTGAAATGCAATAAATCCTATCAATTTAAGCAATACAGAAGTATGCAAAATCTCCTTGTGAATCCCAACAAACATTTTTGGCTTTTTGTTAGTTGCCAATAACATTTATTTTAATAATGGTTTAAACTGTGTGATTTAAATGCTAATGTTGTCCTTACTGAAACAATGACTATACAACAAAAATATCTTAGTAGCAACAATGCTGTGATTAAATGTCAACAGATACTTAAGTAAAAAGTTATAATCTATACTGTTATGTTCAAACTATGAAGTAGTTTACTTCAAAAAAAGTTTTGCTGGGAATAAAAAAAATCATATAATCCCATTTGGCATAAAGAGTGAAGCCACAACTGAGATTTTAATTCCATGTCTGTTTTTAGTATGCCTGCAAAGAAAACAATGACTCGCTAGGCCTCTATAAACTGATGATGAAAACTAACCACACGTGAAAACCAATAGTCTGAATGCACATCTCCTGCCATGAACCCATTTTACCTTTCTAGACACAGCAATGCTAAAACTAAACAACAGTACATGAATTCATGTTGGCGGTTTTATAAGAGTAGTGAGAAGCACCAGCGGAACTCCCTGGGGACATTATACAAGGGGATGCACAAAGCTGCACACATGGACACTCACAAACACACACACACACACACACACACACACACACACACACACACACACACACACACACACACACACACACACACATACACACACACACACACACACACACACACACACACACACACACACACACACACACACACACACACACACACACACACACACACACACACACACACACACACACACACACACACACACACACACACACACACACACACACACACACACACACACACACACACACACACACACACACACACATACATGCACAGATGAACACACAAGCACACACCCAAGCGCATGCACACACACACACACACACACACACACACACACACACACACACACACACACACACACACACACACACACACACACACACACACGCGTGCGCACGCACATACACAAAAGCACTCACACACACAAAACGACACTTCCATCAGACTTACAGTTCAATGTCTATGAAGTTTGGGTGATAGTTCACTGAATGATATGTGCACAGCATCGACACACAGAATCCATCAATGTTATCATAGCATTAGCCTGGTACTGCAGACTGCAGCTACTGCCCTGTCTCCTGTATGAACTTTTTATGTTCATGCTGTTATGATGTTTGAAGTTTAATGTTGTGATACTCTGACATTTGATAATGTGTCAGGATCAGAACTGTTTGACAATATGCCTCTGAGTATTGATTTAGCTGAAGCCACAAACAACATGATCTGTGTTACCTTCCTTTAATGCAGAAATATGATGAAATGTAGACTAATGAGTGCAGTCCTGGATACTTCCCATTTCACACATATAGCTGAAAGTCAGTTAAGGAGAAGGGAACAGAGGCAGTCTTTTTAAACCTAGCATGCATCCCAAATGTCTGACAAATTCTAGTATTCCTGACAAATGTAAGCAGGGGCTTGAGAGATGAGCCATTTACAAGCAGGGGCCTGGAAGATTAACCATGTGTCCATTAAACATATAAGTGCCAAACCAGGGATGAATTTCCTGTTCCCCATCCATATGTACAAGTTACACTTGAATTGGGTTAGGGAGGAACTTTGTTTAACATAGATGGGGAGCCTGTTCCAGAGACAGGGCAGTTTCTGGGATACATAACTGTCTTGCTAGCAGTACCTATTTATATCACAGGCAAGGTTTATGTCTTTAGAATTGGTAATTCTGGTGCTGTTTGTTTTACAGATATGCAGGAGGTCCATGAGGGTGGAGTATGACAATGTCTTGTATGCCAGTCATAGATCTCCCTTCAACAGCCTGTAGGAGACAGAATACAGAGATAGATATTCCTTTGAAGCAGTCTGCATAGCATGTCACTAATGCCCTGTATTCTTTTAGTGAGGAAACTGTGAACATTCCAATTGTTGGTTGTGCCTGGTTAAGTACACACCAAAGGGGACACTGTACTCAATGACAGATCTGATGAATGCTGAATACAGATATAACTTCAAATCAAAGAGGGGCTGCAGGAGACAGCTGAATGGGTGGGGGCCAATTGGAAGGGGTGCAGCCAACTAGAAAGGGGAGGAGCTATGCTCAAAACCACAAAAACTGTAACTTTAATTAAATATGCTGCCCTGGGTGCCAAACCGTCATTATGAGAGTCCAGTCAAGACAAAATGAAGTGTAGAAGAAAAAGAATATTTCAGTGCATTGGCTGCATGACAGCTTACTTAATATCTAGATGGAAACAAAAAGGTTGTGAGGCATGAAAAAATAAATTACTTTTTAAATACATTACTGGAATGCCAGTCATAATCAAATCTAAGAAAAACAAGCAGCACTCAACTCAAAATACTTCTCCTTGTACTCCAGTTCTAATTCTAATTTATATTCAGCTTTATTAAAGTACCAAGTAACTTGCTGAAAGTAGCAATCTCTGATACCCCCACTTGTAAAAATGTTTCTTATCCAAAAAGACCTGCTGCCTGACAACAACTATCTACTTGTTTCATGGGGAAAACATGATCAAATTAAAAAATGAAATGCAAATAAGAAACAAGCTCAAGATACATTGCTTAAAGGATTATTGTACAGGTAATGGACCACACATGATAGATTGACATTCTGATTGGTTTACAGGTAAAGCCTGCAAAGATGACTGCAAGTCTCCAACAAATGTAATGAGCTTCTTAAAATAATGCAATCCTGTCCTTTATTACAAATACTGTCATATGCATTTCAATACCCATGGCTTAAACATTATCTAGTTATGTAAGTATTCTCTGCATGGCAACAACAGAAAGGCTTTCAATGTTGGCAGTTCTTTAACAGTATGCTTATTAAAGCTTACTTGCATCTTACAATCTCAGACAAGCTTACCTGATGGTCATTAAAGCATTGCTACTTAAACACAGCGCAACAGACACTTTCTGAGTAATGTTGTTGAGTCTTTCGGCTTTTCCCGGTTAGGGGTTGCCACAGCAGAACTCCGGTCTGCTAATGATTGGCAGTAGATTTTTACATGCCAATTTGCTGGCCCTGATGCACAACCTTCAACGAAGGTACCCCCATACACAAGCATAAATCAACAGTATAAAAATATGACAGAAACCAGAACATTCTGCAAAATCAAGGACAGAATAAAAGTAGTACTTGTGCCTACCTTGGATGGGGGGATACTCTGCATATTTACACTGCATATCTGCTCCTTGCCTTGCTTGGACACATCCCGAATCACTACATGGGGGAGTGGGGTGCAACAAGTATGTCACAATTTGAAACGTCTCTGGCTGACTGTTATGGCCCTGACACATTTGTCATACCTCTCAACCTCAGAGCAAGAAATCTGGACAAAGCCATACAAAGAAATGGGACAAAGGCCCAAAAATAAGGACACTTTTTATATATTGCTCTTATAAACTTAGAAAAATAATAGAATAGTAGGTCTTGCGTTAGTATGAATTTTCTGAAGGGTATGAAATCTGAAACTCAAATGTCTGTCATTATTTTCTAACTTCAGTCTTTAATGATTTGCCACTAATTTTCCAAAAAAAAAAAATATGAAAAATGAGCCAAAAATGTGATGCAAAAATATAAAATAGCACACAATACAGCTAGGAACCTGTCAAAGAAGGGACACTTTTTTAATATTAGTACTGCTAACTTGAGGAGCTGACAAAATAAAAGAATTTACATGCATTTCTGAAATAAAAGTAATCTATAACTCTGATTATTACATTATTTCTTAATTGTAAACCCTCTACGTTTTCTTCCAAAATTGCCATTGTGCGGTGGGATTATTAGGGGAAAAGCAACATTATGAGCCAAAACTGGGGACAGTTGAGTGGTTTGGATATGCCTAATTCTATAAAGCAATTTATTTGTCTGTACCTCTTAACCTGTTAATGCAGGAAATCTGGACAAGGCCAAATATACTGGGGAAACATATAAACAGTACTTAAAATTGTTGTATAAACTGAGGCAGTTGATAGAATAACAGGACTTGCTTTAGCATGTTTTTTTCTGAAGGTTATGAAGTCTGAAACTCAGTGTCTGTCATTATTTAGTGACTTAATTTCTAAATTATTTGCCAGAAAACCACACATTGTATGAAAAACAAACCAAAAATAAGAAGCAAACATCTATTCATTCTGTGAAAATCTGGACAGTTGAGAGGTATAGTTCATCCGGGGCTGCCTTTGTGTTTGCCGCCCTTCCCCCTCACAAAATCATGGTCAAATGGAGCCTCCCCCCTGCAGCCATTCCAATGAACCATTACTTGGCTATTTCACCCCATTTACCATAAACACTGATGTGCATACTGCTTTACTTCTACAATGATTTGGACTTCATTTGAAAGTTTTATTTTGCATTTTACAGCACAAACACTAAAGCATCTGCTGAACAAAGCGATGCAATCTCACAATGAAAACAGACTTATTAGCATTAAAACTTCACTGCCCTTGGAACTCACATTCATTGAAACAGCATTGAAACCCACGTTCAAAGAAAATACATTTTGCCAGTGGCAGATAAAGATTAACTTTGGGCTGTTTTCAAATCATAGGCCCCTTGCACATGAAACATACATGTGCTCTTTGATACACCTTCCTGATTGTATTAAATTATATTCCTTGTACAATATAGTACAGCTTTAGAGGGCATTTTACATTTGTTGTTTTGAACATTTTTCCAGTAAACAATGAAACAAAATGCATGCACCAATAATGACAAAACTGCTCAATTCAGAACATTTCTATCATAAAAGTCTACTCAAACTTCTACAGTCCACCAGTATCAGTAGATATGCACAATCTCTGAAGAAGTGAAAGTCATCTAAATAATTCCACATTAAAGAAATCTGTAACTAATGAAGAGGTTGCTGCTAGCAAACAACTTTGTATTTCATTGCTTCATCTACAAATAAAGTGCCTGTTACCCTTGAGGAATACATTGCCTATCTTACACTAAAAAAATGATAAGCTAGCAATATTCCAATAGGGAATGGATGGCAAACTGATAACAGGTTCATATAGTTACTAGGTATCTTCACCAAAAAGGACTGCAGCATCCATCCCCTTTACAATACAGTACAGTATCAGAAATGCATCTACTTACTGTGGGAGTAGAACCTACAGCCTTCTGCATCAAACGAAAGTTATGCTACTAACAATGCAAGCAGACTCAGCATAAGCAGCACTAAACATTTGTTCCCCTGCAGCTCTCAGCTTCTTGTAAAATCTACTTGACACTCAGCTGTCTCTCTGACCTTTGCTGTATCTCTGAACTTTGCAGCACAAGAAATCTGGAAAAATCCAAAATTTAGGAGGGGGGGGCAAAAGACCAAAAAACAGGGACACATTTTAAACATTGCTTATATAATGTTGGAAAGTTGCTAGAATAAAATGCTGTGTTACCACCATACATTCTACTGCCAAGTATGGAACCCAGGACCCTGTGCAAAATAGCCAGAACAACATATCACTATGTCAAATCATCTGTTTTTATGACCAAGAGGAAGACTGAAACTTAAATGGCTACCATTTCGTGAATTCAGTTCTCATCATGGCTGTCGACATCTTAGCACAAAACACCTGAACAAAGCTAATAATGGGGGAATACAGCCCCCAAACATATTCAGTGAATTCAGTTCTCAACATAGCTCTCAACCTTGGCACAAAAAACCTGGACAAAGCCAATAATGTGGGAATATAGTCCCAAAAATAGGGACAAATTTCAAATATCCATCATATAAACTTAGAAAATTGCTATAATAATAGGTGTTGTGTTACCATGCAATTTCTGAAGAATATGAAGTCTGAAATTCAAATGCTTGTCATTTTTATTTATTTAACATTTGTTAACCAGGAAAGTCTGACTTGGAACAAAAGCCAATTTTCAGCAGAAACACTCCAGACACATGTATTTTTAAAATGGGAGTACACCAGAGCAACCCCACACAAACACAGGGAGAACATGCAAACTCCACTCAGAAAGCACCCCAGCCAAGAATCAAACCAGACAACCCATAGCTGTCAGACAACAATGCTACCACTGCACCACTGACTGTGTTAAGAAGCAAAAATACAGAAACTACAGATTTTATGTGGAACAGAACAAATATGAGGCAAACATCTGCAAATTGTATAAATGGTGGTGGGTAGGGAATTTAGGCTCTTGCCACTTGGCCCCAAGATACAGGGTTCAAGCCTTATTCTCTACCCACCACCATGTAGCAACTGGGGCATTTTACACCCACCGCCATGTAGCAACTGGGACATTTTACGCACACACAAAGTCCTTCCCGCGCCGAGTAATTCCCATTCTGTTGTAAATTCCTTCCTGCCCATGCTAAATCCACCGAGTAATTCCCGTTCTTTAATAAATCTCTTCCTTCCCACGAGAGCACCTAGTCCTTCCTGCCTGCGGACATTGCAGTCCAATCCCCTTCCAGTCTATGCAGTTGTAACTGCATGCGCGATGTTCGGGACTCGTGTTTTTTATTTTCTCTTTTATTTTTCTCTTTTCTTTTCTTTTTTGTTTTATTTTACTTTTTTACAGCTGGGGGGGGGGGCTGCACCGCTGGGAGGGCTGCAGTCCTGCAGTCCAATAACATGAGCCGCCCCAAATTACCTCCTTGGACCTAGATGCCATACTTTTGTTTATAACAAAAACAGCTAACTGCCATACCTGACATTGCTATTACGTTCTTTGAAGTAAATTAGGACTCGTTCTAAATGTTCTGCCTGTATTACAACTTAGCAAGCAAGAGTAAATGTGCAAAGAGTAGTTTTTAGTGCACCTAAGCGACCTTAGATCAACTGGTGCCCTAGGCAAAAGGGCTCTACGGCACCCACCACCACACCACGTGGTGCCCCTATCCTGTTCTACTTACACCACATAAACTAAACATTGAAAAAGTGCCCCTGCTACAGCGGCGCCCTAGGCGGCCGCCTAGTTAGCCTATCCCTAAGGCGTTTACACTCATTATAAGATAGCAAAGGGATTGCGTGGCTGAGTTTAATCAGTTCCTGTTTACACTGTTTAAGTGTGCCGTCAAGGTTATTATAGTATATACTTCTTTCTGCACTGTTTCTTAGTCCTCAGCCAGTAAAACTAAAAGAAACACAAAAGAAATAATAATAAACGACACAGCGTTTTAATGAATGCGACAGTCGCTATAAAAAGACTCGCACAATGCTGTTTTCTTGTTGCCGTTTGCGCTCGTTATAAGATAGCAAAGAGACTGCATGGCTGAGTATAAATCTGTACCTGCTTACACTGTTTAAGTGTATCTCCCCGGTTATTAAGGTGTTGCATTGCGTCTTTGTCCTCATCCAGTAAAACTAAAACAAAATATAACGTTTTTAAAGTACTGAATCCTATCTACCTACTGATTAATGAAAGGTTCTTAAAAGCTGTGGATACATTAAATGGTACTATAATACATGTTGAGGGAAGGATTTATTTCTCTGATGTTATTTTGCACAGTAAGTGTTTTAACAAATTGTTAATGTTCTGTTCTTAAAAGTGTAGGGGTAATAATTTGCTCTCTGTCTATTCCTGTATCTGCTGCTAGAAATTTTAACCAGGTCATTGCCCCGTTATCCTTGCTGACTACTGCTTAACTGCTTACACATCTTCAATCTTTTTATTCTCTTGACCAGTGATATTACCTTTTTTCTCTCCATACCATACCTCCTATTTTCATTTGCACATGACCTGCACCAGTCCCTCACTGCACACTCTCTCCCAAGCTCCCTCCTTCATACCTCCCATTTTTTGTCTCTTACTCCTATTCCATTCTATTAACTAATTTTAGTTTCTTGTATGCTGCCAGAACTGTCCTCCCTTACAGCTGCTGATCTGTGTTCTCTTATCTCTGACCCACACCTAATTTTTACCTGCTTTATTTTGCAGAGGTTAGAAAGCCCTGGTAAAGGAATAACAGCTGTGGACCCACAGTAATTGGCCATATCCCAGTGTGCACTACCTAAGCAAGGACTCTGAACTCTGTTTTTCCTGGAATCCTTAATACCAATGTATGTTTAATAACTAATGCTTTTCCATCCTACCTCCTGCATCACTGATATTTGCACATCCCAAGGGTCACTAATATATAATTCCCTTCCCCAGCTTAGTAACTGTGCTTCCTGCATTAATGGTCCTACTCTTGCAAAGCTTTAACTGGAATCCATTGCTAGCCTCTTCTGCATTTTTTCTAACTTAAGTCCTGACAGAGATGCCTACATTTCTTAGTATGAGCTCTTACTATTTAACCAGTCTGACCTGCAAGTTACCAACCTGACTCTGATTGTTTTCAGTCTGTAAACATCCACGTTGTTTCTTCCCACTCCATTCGCCCTGCAGGCTCACTCCGCTCCCCTATCCTGCCCCCATTTACCACCTGCCCCAGCACACCTAGCTTTATTCCTCACTTTCCCCACCCTCCCAGCCTAATTACCCAATAGGAGCTCTTCCCTCATTATTCCTCCTATTTATAGCCTTCCCACTTGAACTCATCACTGTCTACCTCCCTAGCAATTAAAGTCCCCTCCTCTTTCTTATATTTCTAGAAAACCTTTATCACATCCTAAACCCTCTCTTCTTCATAGCCATCTCTCTTCTCCAAATCTACACATACCATTCTCCCTTTGCTCAGATATGCTTTCTTTAAGTCACCACCCCCTGCAGGTCCCCTGCTTTCTCCTTGTGTTCCTAATTCCCTTACACTATGCTAGCTCATATTATTTCAGTGCTTGTCCAATATTACCTGCAAAAATAACTACCATACAAACCCACCTTCACCCTCAGTCTTACTGTCATTACCATTCTATCTCCTCCTCGCTCATT
Source organism: Protopterus annectens (assembly GCF_019279795.1). Taxonomy (NCBI): domain Eukaryota; kingdom Metazoa; phylum Chordata; order Ceratodontiformes; family Protopteridae; genus Protopterus; species Protopterus annectens. Next base: position 102,316,823 of record NC_056749.1, on the reverse strand, counting down.
CAGCCCAAGCCTCTGCACCTATTCCACCCGAAAATCTTCTCCACCACAGTTAAGATCCTGACACCTAAAGTAATCTTACATCTACCTAAACTCATACCTTGCAAAGCAAAATGACTAAAGGATATTTCCTTTAACAACCTAGTCCAAGCTGGAGATATCCATCCCAACCCTGGTCCTAGTCCCTTTATTAGCAGTACCTACCCCTTATCACCTTCTTCCCCCCACAACACCCTAAAAATCGTCACTATTAACGCCCAGAGTCTTAACAACAAAGTTCACTAATTTCAAGCTTGGCTAAGCCATAACCAACCAGACATCTTAGCCATCTCCGAAACTTGGCTCAAACTCTATATCTCTGACTCTGAGATTCTGCTCCCAGGATTTCATACTCTCAGAAATGACTGACTAAATAAAAAAGGTGGCAGCACTGCTTTAGTCTACTCTAACCTTCTTACCTTAATTCCCATGCAAATTCCAATTCCTCAATTCAAGAACACTGAACTGACTGCTGGACTACTAAAAATGAATAAACATAAAAATATCTGCATCATAGCTCTATATATCTCACCTGGTAACAATATCTCTACCCTCGAAGATATTCTCCTATGGGCTTCTACTGAAATTAACTATGAAACTTACATTCTAGGAGATGTAAATATTGACTGGAATAAAGTCAATAACCTCTCTCCCTCCCTATCCATTAACCTCTATAACTTTACTCAAATAATCCTCTCTGTCACCCGACCTAACAAATAAATCCCCATGAATCCATTATAGACTGGATCCTAGTCTCTGATCCAAATAAAATAACCAACTCTGGCACACTTCCTGACACCATTAGTGACCACCTCCCAGCTTTCATTCATCACTCAACTAGCTCTTCCCCATACCAGCACCAATACATTCTCACTCGCAACCTTAGTAGCTTCAACCCCACAACTTTTTCAAACATTTTCAAACAAATGAACTGGCAAATTCTAAACACCCTTCCTCTTGACAATGCTATAGACTACTTCAACTCTGTCTTCCTAGACACTCTAAAATCCCTAGCCCCTCTCAGAAACAAAAGGATAAAAACTAATACAGTTCCTTGGCTATCCAAAGAGACAAAACAAATTGTGCACCAAAGGGACAAACTATGGAAGCTTTACCAAAACAATAAGCTGCCCAATACCTTGCAGCAATACAAACAGCTCCATAACCTTGCAAAACAGCTAATCACCAAGGACAAAAAAATCCTACTATATCAAGCTCCAGTCCAATAACAATAAAAACCCCAAACAATTCTGGAAATCAATAAACTCACTCCTCAATCCAGGCTCCAAGAATAATCCCTGTCCTGACCCAAGTAAATCTGACCTTGAACTAGGCTCTGAATTTAACTCATTTTTCATAGAAACTATTTCTGACCTGACCAAGACTTTTCCCAACAATAGCCCACCAGCCCCTCACTCTTCCCCTTCTAAATCACCTAATAACCCTCCCATTATGTTCAAGCTCAAACCTGTCTCCACTAACTTTATAAAAAGACTTCTGTCCAAACGTAAACCTTGCTGTAATGCTCCTGACAATATTCCCTCCTCCTTCCTAAAATGTGCTGCTGATGGTATAGCTCTCCCAATCAGCATCATTATTAACTGATCTATAAAGGAATCGTACATCCCCAAACTCTGGCGCTCAGCTTATATTCTTCCTCTTCATAAAGGAGGCAAAAACACCAGCATCTCAAACTTCCGCTCTATTGCTCTGCTCTCACCAATCTCTAAAATCATAGAAAAGTGCATCCACCTCCAACTTATGTCTTTCCTGACCGAAAACAATCTGCTTACACCTACCCAACATGGCTTCCATACAGACCATAGCACTATAACTGCTCTAATGTCTTTCCTTGAAACTGTCAATCATACCCAAGATTCAGGACACTTGGTTTCTAATGTCTTGCTTGATCTGTCTAAAGCATTTGATACTGTTTCCCACAAACACCTTCTCTATCATCTCTCAAACTTCCATCTCTCCCCAAACACTTTATCCTGGTTCTCCAGTTACCTATCAGACAGATCTCAGGCAGTAAAATGGAAGAACTCCACCTCTTCCTTCTTACCTACCCCCAAATGGGTGTACCACAGGGGTCCATCATGGAAGAACCACACCTCGTCCTTCTTACCTACCCCAACTGGTGTACCACAGGGATCCATCCTTGTGTCTATGCTTTTTAACATCTTCATCAATAACTTTCACACTGCTATTCCTGATGCCAAAATCATTCAATATGCAGATGATTCAACCTTAGTCTGCTCTGCCTCAAACTTCTCTGAACTGCTGACTAAAACCCAAACTGCTTTTTCAAACAACCAAAAACTGGATGCGCCAAAACCACCTCTCTCTCAATGTAAATAAATCAAAAATTCTACTATTCCCTCCCACAAAGACCTACTCCTATGACAAAAATGCTTTCAAAGTCCTTATTCAAACCAACTCACCTATAGAAGTGGTTCCCTCTGCTAAACTTCTTGGCATTACTATTGACGAACACCTCAAGTTTGATATCCATATTCAATAAAATATTAAGAAAACCCACCAAAAGCTAGGTATGCTGTACAGGAACAGTCACTTTCTCTCCTACTTTACTAGGCATACTCTGACCACTACTTATTTACTTCCTTCCTTACTATACGGAGACCTTCTCCTAACCAACCTGTCCTCCTCTGTCACCTGCAAACTAGAAAACTGTTACAATAAAATCTCTAAATTTGCCACCAAATCCAAAAACTCCACCCATCATTGCCTTACCCTACTATCCCTGAATTGGCTAGACTACCCCCAACTCACCACTGCACACAGACTTGTATATCACCCAACAAAATGTCCAGCTCTAACAAATATCCTTCCCTCATATACCCCCAACAGAACTCTCAGATCTGAACATCAAAACCTAATTGCTATCCACAAACCTAAACGTCCTGCTGGCCAACTTCTCCTCTCTTTCTCACTAGGCAAGACATGGAATTCTCTTCCTTCCACTCTAAGAACCATACCAAACTCAGAAAACTTCAAAACCCAGCTTTTCAAAAACCTGTCCACTAAATGGAAATGTACCTGCATAATCATTCTAAGTATATGCCCCTAGGGGGTTCTCTCTCAGGTTCGTAAGCTCTCTGTAACTCCCATAGCTATTTTCTATGAGTGCATCTATGCTCTCTGCAACTCTTATAGGTACTTTTACATGACTCAACTTTGTAAATATTGTAAATGGCATCTTACTTTGAATGTGTGCATGTAAATTGAGTCCATATTTACTTAAATGTATGTATGTAAACTGTTTCCACACATAATACATGAGTGTTTGCTCAGATGAAACTGTATAACCCTTAAGATCACCCACAATTATTTTTTTGACTATGCATGACATTGAATGCACTTATTTGTAACTGCTCTATATAATGTATCTTTTATACTTTTGTATCTTTTGTATCTGAACTGTATAATGTATTTTGGAGCTTTTCTGCCTGGGCCTACACTGAAAATGGGTCATTTGGGCCCAGTGGACTTCCCCGGTAATCAAACTGGAAATAAAATAAAAAATAAAAATAAAATAACTTCTATAATATAGAAAGATTTCATCACTACCGTAGACAAGTGATGGTCAAAGGCTAGATTACTGTCTCTTTGTGTCCCCAAATCCCTGACTACTGGCTTGGCTCTTTGGGGTCAATATGATAGTTACCAGAGGTGGATGACTTCCTGAAGTATACTGTTATGTATTTCTTGGCATTTGGTTCCAATTCCTTGTTCTGACACAATTTATTTGCCTTTGTCAGCTATTTCTAGAGAACATTAGTGTCAGTGGGGGATTCCATGATTGCTCCTAATTTGCGATTGTCTGTAAATTTGATCAGTGAGATCCCCTTGACATAGGCCTCAACACCAGAAAAGTAAATGGCAAAAAGAAGCAGTCCCAAGATTGATCTCTGAGAGTATCTGCTTGTGGCTGCCTCTTTGTAGAGGTGGATTCCCCATTTCGAAATTCCAGGGTTCTGTCCAGGAGCCAACTGGCTATCCACCGGGCAGCATAAGTATTTATACTTAATGTTTTCTTGAGTTTGTCAACAATGCCTGAGTTTGGTATTGTGTGGTCAAGGTAGGTAGCATGAACCATTTTGTCCTTATCCATTGCTTTGATAAATTTCTCAAAGAATTTCACCAGGCTGAGTAGGCATAACCTGCTCTTGAAGAAACTAAATGGGTTGGGTCTAGTGTTTAGAGGTTTTCTATGTCATTATTGATCATTTCCATAATAATTCTTTCCATGGTTTTGCATATGGGAGTAGTGAGACTTATGGGTGTGTAGTTCCAGGGTCTATAGATGGCCCACCTTAGTGTGGAGGGATGACTGTTGTTGTACTCCATTCATTAGACACAAAGCCTATTTGGAGGCAACTGTTAAATAGCAAATAATAGGACTAATAGATTTGATGCCATTTAGAAGGCATCCTGGGATATCGTCTTGGCCCATTCATATAGTGTTCTCGGCCTTAGAAAGAGCATTGAGGACCTGTTCCTTAGTGATAGTAGGAGTTATTTGATATTATTTCCTGATGGAATGGCTTTGAGGAAGAGGGGGGTAAAGTTAGATATGAATTTGCCTGCCAGTAAGTTTGCTATATCTTTTGGCTTAGTCTAAGTGGCTTCATTAACCGTGAGCTCTGCACACAATTGTGTATTGCCTTTGAGGTTGCAGACATAGCTAAAGAATGCCTTGTGGTCCGCCTTGGCCTGGGAGGCCAAATTTACATCAAATTTGGTTTTGATAGACTTTATTTGTCCTGTGAGTTGTTTGTTTAGTTTGATGAGAGTGCTTTTATCCTGCTAAGTGCAGTACCTCCTAATTTTTGCAATGATGTTCTTCCTTCTGTTATACAACCAATTGATATTGTGATTTGCCCAGGGTGGCTTATTTTTTGAGTTAGTTCTGTGCTTATTCTTAGCGTATTCTTAGTGGATACAGCTGCATCTGTGCAGATATTAACACTCTTGTATAGGGTTTCTGTGAATAGCTCCATGTAGGCAGCAGAGTTCTCAGGATTTATGAGGTCATGAAATTTTGCTTAATAGTAGGAAGTTAGTCTTAGAGTAGTTCCTGAACATTCCAAGCTTAGCTCAGGTTCCAGGTTTTATGTTTACCTCAAAGGAGACAACCTTATCATAGACAGCATTACACTAGGAGGGTGTACAGCACTCTCCCATATTAGTGAGGACCAGATCCAGTGTGTTTTGCACTGACTGTATTGACAATCTGGTCCATGGACTTTGTGCTTACAAAACCCAGAAATCTATGTGCCTGCACATTTGGTGTCATATAAGGCTCCCTGTTAATAGAAAGATAATTAAAATCTCCCATGAACATGGTATTGGGTTGGATGTTGAGTGTTTCTAGTAAGCTTAAAAACATGTTATGGGTTTCTTAGGTTATAGATGGGGTCCTATAGCTTGCAAGGAAGTGTTATGCAATTTTGCACGTGATGATTTGAACATGAAGCAGCTCAAGTGCATCATCCTGTTTGACCAGCATTGACGTATATTTTTGATGTAAATCATGACACCTCATTTTCAGTCCTTGTATGTGTAGTAGCTGGTCTAACTGTGTTGAAATCATTATAGCCTTGCACTGCTGGAGTGCCTTCCATGCTTTAAACTATGTATCAGTAACTCTATGTGGAGGAGAGCTTGTAGAGAGTGGAGTTTCTTGTTGAGATTCTTAGCAGTCAGCAGTACCACCTTTAGAGTTTCTTGGTTTTGATATGCTTGTTGGAAGTACTTTCAGGTTAGCATTTCCAAAAAGGCTTTATGGGGAGGAGAATGTTTTAGCGAATATTTGAAAGCCTAGAGGGGAGACGTGCAGACTAACCTTGGCAAAGAAGCGTATTCTGTTGACCATCGCTTTCCATGCTGACAAATCCTGCACCACCTTAAAATGACACCAGAAACTAAACCAATTATTATAGTCAGTCATCTTCTGTTCATATTGTGAGGTCATCCTTGGAGAAGGTAAAATGCTGCTCAGTGATAGGCTTCTTTCAACCTGGGCCACATATTACAAGAACTCCATGATATCTCTCTTCATATAGTCTAGGGAAGTAAATTTCAGGTAATTTACACCCACATGGACTATGACTGAGTCATAGTCGTACTTGTGGTCCAATGACCTGAGTGCATACATAATATGGCAGATCCAAACCCCTAATAAGTAACTGACCATGACTTTCTCTTTACTCAGTCTGGTGACTCACAATGGAGTCTCCAATTGGCACAATGTTGGATTGTGTGCACGTTTAAAACACAGATCTCTAGATAGCAGTGCTAACAAGCAAACTGGTTTGATGTTTTGTTGAAACTGAAATACTTATGTCATACTTGGGGAGCTGTACCAACTTTTCACAACTAAGGAAGGAACATCCCTTGACCTTTAACTGTAGGTAACCTCTGAAATCATATAACAATCTCTTCAACTACAGACCTAGGAACAAATTCATATACCTAGCATCCATATTACCCAGGGTATGCTGTCCTGCTTGTGCAGGGGTTTATACGTGAACTCCATCATGTTGTTTAGTGACAATTTTTTCTAACTATCCAATATGAGTTATTGCATGGCCATACATATCAACCTCTTGACACAGGAAATCTGGGCAAAGGCAAAAATTATGGGGGACAAAGATACAAAAATAGGGATAGTTTTTAATTATAGTTCTAATAAACTCAAAAAATTGAGATGTACAGGATGTATGAGCACTTATATGCTATTAAGAAGTGTAAGCTTGAAAACGCACTTGCTAAACACATAGCCTGTCATACAAGCCATACCTTTAAGTTTATGGTCATAGGTCAAGTTAAGGTCGACCCTAGGGGTGGACCAAGAAATCTCAAACTCGATGAGCTGGAGTTAGCTTGGCAGGTGAGAGTGAATGCTTATAGTTTCCTGGGGCTTAATGATTCCTGCTCGATTAGTAGTGTGTTAAAACTAATCAGTTTACAGAGATGAACAAAAAAGGGTATGTCAAGTAATCATGGGTATAACTCAATTATTTGTGTATTCACCCAAAATTGTTTGCATTCTTATTTACATATTCTTCTGTTAAATGGGTATCAACCTTCCTTGAGTGGTCCATGTCTGAAGTTTAAATACAAATATGTGTCCTTACGTTATGTTTTTTAATATTTTTATGGTTTTAGTACTTTAAATACAAAAAAATTTGTTGTGAATTGCCTCACCATCAAGATGTGTATATGTCTTGCCCTTTAAATCTTTATGTGTCAATTAAGTGGATTTGTGTGTATATATACATTGTTTTATACTGTTTGAGAGTATTCTGATGAAGTCAGCATTGGAAGCTGACGAAAAGCGCTTCAATAAATTTTAAATCTGTCTGCATTGCCTTTGCCCGTAATTCTGGTTAATAGTTTGGTTCAGCCTGTTCGTGGTGTTTGAAACTCAAAAAATTGCTAGAATAAGTTTTGCATTGGTATGCATTTTCTGAAGGACATGTAGTCTGAAATTTCAATGTATGTCATTATTTAGTGACTACAGTCCTCAATGGTTTTCCAGAAAACTACAATTTTTATGATGAACAGACCAAAAGCATGAGGCAAAAGTCTGGGCATTCTACAAAAATCTGGGCATTCTACAAAAATCTGGACATTCTACAAAAATCTGGACATTAGTGAGCTATGTGCATTGCTCACTTTTAACTGTTGACTCAGCTATCTATCTATCACAACCTTTCTCGACAAAATTCTCTTGGCAAAACTATATGTTCAGGTTGTTCTTTATAACAAGAACCATTCATTTTATTGATGTTTGCTGTAAAGCCTCCTCGATCCATATACTCTCTGCTAAAACACTATCTTCTAATTCAGCTGCAAATCCTGTTAGTATATCATATGCTAAACATGGTATTTCACAACCAGCTGCCAGTCACCTTATTTGCTTGCTTGCTACTAATAAATTAATATTTCCTGGATATTATGCAATGATTTGTAGGATTTCTCGCTTAAGTCAGTGTGTGTCTCAGTTGTCTTACCTTTGCTGAATATTTGCAGCATTATCTTGTATTTATTCTTTATTGTCATTGATTCATGTGCTGCTTATAGTTTTACATTAACACATTCTGGAAAACTCTGACCATTTGCTTATATATTCTTCTCATCAATATTTCTTAAGCAAGTGCACAGAAGAATTAAAGTGAAAACTTGTATTGTGAAACTGAAACTTTTTTACCCGACCCTGATATTATATACAACCACTAAAACATTACAACATCATGTCAGATTAAATTAAACCTTTTTGAACTCTGACCCTCACATTATATAAATCTTCTGCAGCATTATAGCATTGTATGATATTAACTGTGGCATCACATCAGATTAAATGAGACTTTCTAAATCCCGATCCAGATATTATATATGAGTACTTGAGCATTTTGTTTAATAATTTCTGTTTGATACCTAAGTAGGAGGCTGGTGCAATGACCCATTTCACTGGACTCACTGACAAACAATAACGAAGTAACAATAACAATTTATTCAGAGTATTGAAACCAGAACAAGAGTCACATGCAGGTAAATGAAACGATACAAAATTAAATACAAAACCAAGTTAATGAAAAAGGCATATCCAAGCTAAGTATCCAAAGTTTGCTAGACAAATGTATTACTACATTTACAGGGTTTCCAATGTGAATACACCATGCTTGACAAATAACAGTGTAATAGAAATGTTGCTCGTCTTTCCAAAGGTTGATATTGAGGTTATTCATTACCCTAAAACATGTGCATTTAATCTCTTTGTGGAGGTGTTCAGCAAGCATAAAAGCATCATGTCTGGTTAATTGGAACTTCTTTCTTTTTTTTTTTTTTTTTTTTTTTTAACCTTGGTTCTTAAATTATATATGACTGCTGGAACATTATAATATCGTGCCAGATTAACTGATGCACTTTTACCCTTGAGTTGTTAACTGAAGCATTTTTTACCCTTGTGCTGTTATTATAACTACTACTGAAGCATTGTAACATCATTTGAGGTTAAATACATATACATGGATATACATTTTGAGCCTCAAGAGCAGGAGCACACTCAAGCAAATCTGCAGTCTGCAGCTACCACTCCACCCATACAGTATAAGAAGGAATCAGTACTACAAACTAAACAAGGATATACATTTTGAGCCTCAAGAGCAGGAGCACACTCAAGCAAATCTGCAGTCTGCGGCTACCACTCCACCCATACAGTATAAGAAGGAATCAGTACTACAAACTAAACAAGGATATACATTTTGAGCCTCAAGAGCAGGAGCACATTCAAGCAAATCTGCAGTCTGCGGCTACCACTCCACCCATACAGTATAAGAAGGAATCAGTACTGCAAACTAAATAAGGATATACATTTTGAGCCTGAAGAGCAGGGTCAGTCCACCCAGGCTTTCTACTTGTATGTTTTATGAGAGTGAAGCCATTACATTAGCAGTATTTCTTAGTAGTTCTCAGCTTGCTAATAAAACTGACTGTTGTAGCCTTGTGTCCTCCCCACCCCACCCGCTGCTAGTACAGTAATCCTAACTGTCCAATAAACAGTATACATTTAATTCACATCCCTGTGACTAAATTAACCATCAAGCAGCCCTCTCAGTGCTTTCTGCCTCAGTTTGTATCACTTGGAGGCCCACCTGTTTATTTGCATCTCTATACATTCCTCTTCATTGCTAATGTATCTCCCTACTCTAATCTGTGCACAAACTGGTTACTAATCAGCAAGTCAATGTGAAGACACACGCCCAACCTTAATAAACTTTGCTGTCTCTTCTCTCCTTCACTTTACAGGTAGTTTGAATTATTACTTACCCTCTCTGAGGCCTTCACTGATTTCCACTGATTGCCTCTCTGGTTTCTTTGCATTCCACCTGGTTTACACCCCTTGTGCTATCTCCCTCCCCCAATACAAAGTCTATATGAGAATCCTGCTGAGCATGGAGCCATCTTTAAATTTCTAGTCTCCCACCAGGACACAAATGCTCTTCAGCAATTACATTCTTCTTGCCGGTAAGCCATTAGACCTCAGGAATTTGTTTAAAGTGTTCAGATTTGTAAAGTAATACTCACTTTTTTCTCTTGTCTTGGTTGGCTCTGCCCCGCTCCATTCACCTAGTTAACACTCGGGCTCTCTCTGCTCCCCTGCCCTGCCCCCTATTCCCTCCTGCCCCCACTACCTCTACATTTATTGTAATCACAGCCACACCCACAGCTTACCCTCACATCACCTCAGTCAATCACAGCTCCTCAAGTCATATCACATTATACCACACCAACTTGCTCCACACAAAATGCTCCCAATCACTCTCATTCCCACTAGGCATTTTTTACATCACCCACACTACTTAACCATCCACATATAGTGCAACCCTATAATTCCTATTCAGAACCCCCACCTAGAAACAACTTAAACTTTATAACCATGACTATCACACAACTAAGTCTAGTCTGTCTTCTCAAAATTCTTTACAACACCACAAGTTATCACTCTAGCAATATCCCTAAACTTAGTAGCACAACACTACATTATGCACTCTCATATACAGACACCACACATTATAATAATATCTGCCCACAGTTATTCAAGAACTACATAACGGACCAATTCAGAACTAAACACATATGCTCTCATTCCTACTCCAAAAAAACATAATACTTTCTCACACTCCTCACCAAACTCCAACATCTGTATAACCATTTTAACTCCAGGCTCACCATAAGTGGGGATATCCACCCCAACCCAGGCCCAAATCCATCCTGTCCAACACAAACTGCTCCAACACAAATGTCAGAACATAACACCCCCACTTTCTTCATCCCTGGGAAAATCAACAACAGCAGCAACACCAACCATCATTTACTGCTAAATATTAATATTAGAAGTATCAAAAATAAAATACCTGACCTCCAGGCCACAATAGCACACTACTCCCCAGACATAGTTGTTTAACAGAAACCTGGCTAAATAAAAACATATAGCTAACTCAGAAGTTCTCCCTACTGGCTACAATATCATTAGACAAGACAGACCACTTTGTAAAGGGGGTGGAATTGCCTTACTGTACAAGCCCAACTTAACTGTCCGTCAATTACCAAACTCCTCCCCCTCCCCCAATAATTGGGACATACTTAGCTCACAACTTTCACTTCATCCTAAAAAGGTCATCACCACAATTGTGATCTATATTCCACCTGGTAATACACCTGCTAGCCTTGAAGACTTCTTATCCTGGTGTTCTTCCACATACTACTGCCCTTTTATCCTTTACAGATACCATCAATAGAAACCGTAATAAAAACATCCTCTCATCTGCACTCTTTATTGACCTCTCAAACACTTTCGACATGGTAAACCACACCCTCCTAATCAATATTCTTGAATCCCTTTCCTTTGACTCTCAGGCTGTTAAATGGTTCAGATCCAACCTCAGCAACAGGCAACAGGCAGTTCTCTGGGAAAATCAAATTTCATCCTTTCTGCCAGTCACCATCGGAGTCCCTCAGGGCTCTATTCTTGGACCACTTCTTTTCTCATTATTTATCAATGACCTCCATGTAGTAATTCCTCAAGTCACCTGCATTCAATATGCAGATGATTCTATGCTAATATGCTCAGCATACTTTCCATCAGAACTATATTCTCTTACTCAAAATGTTTTTAACACTGTAGAAACATAGTTTACAAAACACTGCCTCCTTCTTAATGCCAAAAAAAAAACAGACTCCTTCTCTTTACCCCTACTACCAAGTCCTCCCCCGTAGATTTCTCAGTCACTTCCAATAATGGCACTATTATATTCCCCGGCTCTACCACTAAACTGTTAGGAATAACCATTGACAATAACCTTACATTTGATTACCATATAAATAACACCATTAAAACAGTCAACAGAAAAATAGGCTCCTTATATAGAATAAAACCTTTCCTAACCCCAGCAGCCAGAACCAAGATTGCTCACTCCCATCTAATCTCTACTCTTCTGTACGCTTCACCTATTTATACCAACCTAAAGAAAAATAACCTTAACAAACTAGTAACTTCCTACAACAACATCACCAGATTCGCCACTGGCAATCCCTTTAGAACCCACCAGTGTCTGAATCTTTGGCAACTAGACTGACTTGAATTCCAAAACCATCTGATAATCTCCCAACTCACGATTGCCCACAAAATATTCTACCAACCCAACACCACTCCTATACTCTCCAATCTCTTAATCCCCTATAAAAATCTGAATTCCCTACGTTCTTCTAGCAAACTCCTCGCTAGTATAACCAAGTCTAACAACATAGCTGGTGACTCTCCGTTTAGTAACGCAGTAGGAAAAAACTGGAACCTGCTACTCAATGAACTAACACTAATCACATCCTTGCCTCTCTTTAAACAAAAACTCAAAAAACACCTCAAAATGCACTGGTTATGCCCTTTTAGTAACCCTGACTAACCACCCTCTTCCACCACTATTTCTTCCTCTTCCAAACAAACTTCCAAACATTTTAATGCTTATTCATGTAAGCAAGGCTGGTAATCAACATACTGCTGAAATCTTTCTACTTGATGTGAAAAATTCCATAAGAATCTTACTGAGCTACATTTTTATTGTTGCTTTTTTAGGTGTAAATATTTTTACTGTTGTTTTTTTCAAGTGTAAATATCTCTAGTATGTAATAATTACTTGTTGTATTTTTTATTAATCCTTTCATTTACCATGTAACGATATTTTTAATGTTTCTATCTTGTTGGAGCTTTTCTCCCCGGGCCTCTACTGAAAATGGAAATATATCCAGCTAGACTAGCCCGGTTAACAAATGTAAAATAAAATAAATAACAATAAAACCTTATTCTGGGGGACCTCAACCTAGATTGGTTCACCTGTATATCAGAACCACCAAGTAATCTAATAAATCTCCATGGCTACCAGCAACTAGTCAAAATTCCAACTAGATGTGATAAAAAAATCTAAAAGGGAATCCATCCTTGACTGGGTCCTAACTAACAACCCCACATTGTGCCCTCACACAGGCAGTCTCCCAGACACCTTAAGTAAACACAACATAATATACTTTATATGTAGTAGAACAAGCATATGCAAAACCGCTAACTATATATCCACTAGAAACACAAAAAAATTATCTCCTGAGGTCCTCAACACTTTACTCTGTAACTGTGACTGGACCCCCCCTAAAAACCCTCCCACTTGACCAGGCTGCAGCATATTTCAACAAAACATTTCTACAACACCTAGACACTGTCGCTCCATTGCGCAAAATCAAGGTTAGAACCTCTACAAACCCCTGGCTTAGTAAAGAAACCAAACAAATCCTCGAGTCCAGAGACACTGCCTGGCTTTACTATCAAAAAAACAAAGAAACACAAAGCCTCACTAAGTACCAAGAACTGTGCAACCATGCAAAAAATGCATTAGGCTAGACAAAAAATCCTACTATACAACACTACAAACTAAATACCAACACAACCCGCAAAAATGATGGAAAAATGTAAACCAGCTACAAAAATCTCCCCAAAAGGCTACCCCCAAACCAACCACCCCTGACACTACAGTTCCCATCTAAACACAATTCAACTCCCACTTTGTAAACTCAATTCTATCCTTAGTATCACAGGACAATTCCTTCCTCACTACCCCCCCCCAACACAAATAACACTAATACAAGCTTTACCCACAAAACAGTTTCCACCACTTCAATCAAAAGCATGCTCTCTAAACTAAAAACCTCATCAACAGCAGCCAACCTACTCCCCAGATGTTTCTTGAAACTCACAGCAGATGCTATTGCTATCCCAGTCACCACTCTCATAAACAGATCAATTGTTGAAAACTATGTGCCCAAACTCTGGAAAATATCCTATGTTACACCCATACATAAAGGCGGGACCTCCACTGAACTTAATAACTGCAGACCCATTGCTGGGTCCCCCCTGGCCAAAATCCTAGAAAAATGCATCCATACCCAGATGCTAAACTATGTCCTAGACAGCAACATCCTGTCACCTACTCAGCATGGTTTCAGACCTGTCCATAATACCACTACAGCCCTCCTCTGCTTCACAGACACAGTAAACCATCTCAAAAATGAAGGCCTACAAGTATCAACTCTTTTTTTTGGATATGTCCAAAGCATTTGAGACAGTCTCATACCAAATCCTGCTAAACAAACTAAACCAATATCATCTATCAAATTCCACTCTTACCTGGTTCCAAAGCTACTTAACTGACAGGTACCAAGCTGTGAAATGGGAAAATTCTCTCTCTCCTCAGCTGCCCATAACTATAGGAGTCCCACAGGGTTCTATCTTAGTACCACTGCTATTCACAGTCTTCACAAATGACCTCCATACCTCCACACAGCATGCATCTATAATTCAGTATGCAGATGACACTACCTTAATCTGTGCTGCACAAAACATTCCCACCCTCCTTCAAACAACTCAACTAGCATTCTCTGACGTTGAAAACTACCTTACCAAAGCCCAACGTATCCTCAATCCAAAGAAAACTCAGCTTATGATTATAACCAGTTCTAACAAAAACACTAACAGTCAATTCACTATCTACTGCACAAATGCTACTCCAATTGCTCCAGTGGTACAGGCTAAGCTATTGGGAGTAACCATAGTCATCTCAACTTAACTATTAAAATAGTACATGCCAAACTGGGGTTACACTACTGTATCAAACCATTTCTTACCAACAACATAAGATCAGCCATTGCTCGCTCCCAACTTCTATCCACCCTACTCTATGCATCTCCCATTCTGACTAATCTCAACAAAACTGAACTAAGCAAAATGGAAGCCTGCTATAACAGAATTGCCCGCTTTGCTGCAAATTGCTCATATAGAACAGAACTGATCACTGTACTGCTTTGAGGCAGCTCCACTGGCTTGAACTGCCCAACCTCTTAACCTACAATCAGCTCTGCCTCTGTCATTCTATCTATTACCTCCCCAATAAGTGTCCTGCCCTCAAAAACCTAGTACAACATCACTCAGCCAAAAGGACTCTTAGATCATCAAGCAAACTACTACTAGAAGTCACCAACAGCTACAATAGCTTTGGAGATGCACTATATAGTAGTTCAGTGGCTAAAAAATGGAGCTCTGTCCCCACTAGCATTCAAAACACATCATCCAAAGCCTCCTTTAAAGGCCTCATCAGGCAACATCTCAAGCAAAGTTGGCAGTGCCATGATTGCTCCCCAGGCTAGTGAAAGCGGGTAACATATGCATACTAAATCTAGAGCACTTGATAATAGTTTTCAGTCTTACTCACAAACACTGACTAATCTACAATGTATGTACTGTAACTGTGTACTATGTATGTATTCTACCTATGTTCCAAATTTCAGCTGTACACCACCAATCTATTAATTACCTTTATTTTTAAAATTAATATTTTTTTGTTTGTTCTCTCCACTGTAACTGTTTATGTGCCACATACCACTGTAAAACATATCTTTTGTAATTTGTGTGTATACTGATCATGTCTAAATAACTAAACGTGTCTGTAATTTTTCTTTGTGGAGCTTTTCTCCCCGGGCCTCTGCTGAAAAAGGGCCTTATCGGCTCAGTCAGACACCCCCGGTTAACAAATGTAAAATAAAAATAAAAATAAAAAATAAATAAATGAAACCTTGTAAATGTTTGCCCTCACATCATACGAAACTCCTTAAGCATTATTGCATTTTGTAAGGTTACCTAAAACTATATTTCCGCTGGTACTGATATGATAATCCATCCGTCCGTCCATCACTCCCTTTTCCTCTAGGTGTCACACGACAGTGACCATCATCACGATCCAATGTTCTCACCTCTGGGTGGTCAACCCTGCCATGCATTCTAACGCCAGGTCATGTAATTATTAGAAAAAGCAACAAAAAATGTCTAGTTTAAAACATGGATATTAAAGAACAGATCAAAATAAAAATCACACACTTAAATGTCTAGTTTAAAACATGGATATTAAAGAACAGATCAAAATAAAAATCACACACTTAAATGTCTAGTTTAAAACATGGATATTAAAGAACAGATCAAAATAAAAATCACACACTTAAATGTCTAGTTTAAAACATGGATATTAAAGAACAGATCAAAATAAAAATCACACACTTAAATGTCTAGTTTAAAACATGGATATTAAAGAACAGATCAAAATAAAAATCACACACTTAAATGTCTAGTTTAAAACATGGATATTAAAGAACAGATCAAAATAAAAATCACACACTTAAATGTCTAGTTTAAAACATGGATATTAAAGAACAGATCAAAATAAAAATCACACACTTAAATGTCTAGTTTAAAACATGGATATTAAAAAACAGATCAAAATAAAAATCACACACTTCTAACAAGTTCAGAGGTCTAGTTCTGGTTGACATTACTGACAACCTGCTAGGATTTAATTGGAATTACATTGTTCTTTTACATCTAAATCTGAGTGCATTACAATTCCTTATTTCAAGCATTAAGGAGCTTAGCAAAATATTATTTATCATAATAAACAAAATTCATGGTTACAGCACATTCCTTTGTCCCTAGACTCAACAGCATTAAATAAAAAAGTCTGGTATAAAAAGTTGAATCAGAAAGGTTGAGTAACAATAAACTCAATAAAAAACAAGGGTAGACAGTCAACAAAAGCTATTTTTATCTAGAATTACCAAATATAATACCTTTCGTGTCTGTGCTTTGTGCCATGCTAATTTCTTAACAGAGAACAGGCATGAATGCATCTTTGAACTACCTACCTTTTTGCAATCTATTTTAAAATCTTCTCTTTTCAGTTCCCACAACCAGGCTATGAAGATTATTTTTCTGCACAGCTAAAATACCTGTAATCTGTTACAAATAAAGTCTGGGATTCATAAAGTAGCACAGCATGTGCCTACACAGGGCTAGTACCAAAGTGCAATGCTGCATGTCACAGCAAATAGTTAATTAGAGATATAGTCCTGGAACCATACCATTGGCATGTGGATCAATGAGCTGAATATATGAAAAATAAGCCGTGTTATACTGACTGGACAGCAACAGAGCCACAGTAACACATGAACTGGGCTAGCACCACTTCCATGGACCACATGTCTGTTCTGTACAACATGCTCCAAGCACTATAAGTGGTGACATACAGCAGCACACTGGACAGCTAATGCTGCCTGCAAATAGCATCATGTCCTCCCATATCATTTACCTGTTCCTGCCACCTACTATATTAATGTCTAGGACAACCTGATTCTAGGCTTTTGTCTTTTCAGCTTGTTTGGGTTCATCTTTACAAAAATGCATTTTCCATGTCTTAAGGGCTGCTATGGGGGTGTGATTTTCCTCATGGCTGAAGTTGTCCTTTCTCTGAATTGATCTCTATTTTGCATCATTAGTGCACATGAAAAAGGTCGCAGTCATACAAAAGAAATGTTTATGCAATCATTAATCAATCAACAGTACAATGAGCTTCCATCTTCTTAGAAAAAAGTTAACACAAACCAAATAATTATACACACATCAAAATCTGGCTCTAACAATGTAAACTTGCACTATATTTCTGCAGAAGCATTCACAACAGTAAAGCAATGCTTTTTAACAGATTTCTTCCACTAACATCTACCATTTTTATGTAATTCAGTTTTCATTCTTCAGTATTAGTTAGAAGTCTTCAGATAAGGACAGTTGCATATTCAATCAGCAACACATCTTTGCTACTTCAGTACTTTACAATAAAAAAAAAAACAAATGTAGGAATTATCACTTCCTGACACCAAGGTAAATGATTTTATCAGCGATCTACTAATCATTTCCCACTGTTGCTGTAATGATCTCCCACTTACAAATAGCAGTCATACACTATTCATTAAAGCCATGATAATATGCCCGTAATATCAGTAAAATAAACATTTTTTAAAAGTAACTCATTTTGAAGTGTTTCATATTAAATTTTAATATTTTTTTTATTTTCCTTAATTTAACAAGTCTGCGGTTTCTTAAATCATTTGCTAACTAACTCAGGTAATTGCAACTTAAAATGGCAGTGTTCAACTATTTCACCTAAAATCAGGTCCATTTACATGTTAACGTATAAAAGCAAATTAGACCCTTTTACATTTTTTTCTCTATGAATTGCAATAATTCATGAACATGTATGGCTACTTGTGCATATAAATCTCTCTCTCTCAGCTGCACATGAATGCTAACTCAGTTTGAAGTAAATGTGCTGTCGACAGGTACAAACCACTCAACTATCCAGATCTTCAAAGAATGTCCAGATTTTTGTCTCATATTTTTGGTCTGTTCGTCATCAAATGTGTGGTTTTCTGGCAAATCATTGAGGACTGAATTCACTAAACCATGACAACTAAACAATGACATACATTTTAATTTCAGACTTCAAATCTTTCAAAAATGCATGTTAACGTGTGTCATTTTATTCTAGCTACTGTTTAAGTTTATGAGAGCAATATTTAAAATCTGCCCCTATTTTGGTCCTTTGTCCCCATAACATTAAGTTTTATCCAGATTTCTTGTGCTAAGAGATTGAGTGGTAAAGACAGGCACAGTGTCCACTGCACTCCTCAACAGTCTCTAGCATGCTGCAGGGATGTGCGGATAGCCTAGGATATGCTCAAATTTGAATATATTCAGAAAAAAACAAAATGGAGTCATATATATTACAGTTTGCACAACCATAAAGCATGCTCTCTGCCCCTCTAACATTATCTGACACACTTTCTCAACTCAAACCATTCAATGCTTAATAAATGTTTTTCATCACACGTAAAAGAATATGTATTAATACACCCCAAAAAATAATATTTCTGCTACAATGAAGGATTGAATGATGTTAAGGTGTAATACTTCCAGAAAAGCAAGGTACAGCAACAGTGCCAATTATAAGTTAGCAGAAAGAAAATGGTTATTGTATAACATTTTATGTGCCATATAAATGAATTGTGAATGTTTTCCTTTAAAAACATGCAAGTGTCAAAGCATTTTTGGTTAAACCAAACTTGCCAATAACAGCCATGTATGCTCTAATGCCCCTGCTGGGTAACTTGGATTGATTAAAATGGTGTCACAACCCAGAGGGAGTTGTTCTAAACCTGTGAACCACAGCCCTGCTCATATTTTCTTAATTCTGGTTCTGGATCTTGTAATCATGGCAGCAGCTGTTAAAGCACAAGGCTATGCACCAAGCTGGTATGATAAGGAGACCCAAATTATGGACTAGCTTTCCAGGGAGTCACATCTGGTAATGACTGAGACAAGTACAAGAGGTTCTAACTGGAAAAAATAGGCATCTGGCAGAAGTTAGGTGAGCACCTTGAATCCCTGACAGGGATCACAGTAGAAGAACACTGAGGTACAAACCACTTAGGAACAAACATGTTAGGTGCTCTGCAAAGGGCACCTCAGCTAAAACCACACAACAAATCAGAATTGGAATTAGGCACTTTCATTCTCTTTACTTTTAAAGAACTTCAACAGAAGAAAACATACAAAAATGATAGTACATTTGAATGTCATTAATCATGATGTCATCATTTAAAAAGCAATCAAATTTTCAGGTCATTTAAAAACTAATTGAATTTTCAAATAATTTCAGTGAATAAATTCTTAAAGAAATCATCATTTGAAAACAAGGTTGCATAAATAGTTAAATACATTTATTCTTCAATAATTTTTTAACAGAAATGCATTCATTAAGTCCTAGAACCATACTAGCTCGTAAAAAGACTTGCCATTTTAATTCTAAAAATTCAAGACAGGCATTAAAATATCCAACAGAGTTAGCTTTATCCACCTGTTCTATAACTTAAACTATGAACTTCTTAAAATCCCTGTACTTTTGAGCATGTCTGGCTATGGCATTCGTATTGTCTCTTTTTTTAACAGCCAACACATGTTCTTTGATTCAATCAGCTAACCTATATATAGTTTTTCCCACATAGAAACTATCACAGTTTGAACAACAAGCAATTTATACTAGTCCATCACTCTGACAATGGTACCTGTCTCTTGCTGTCAGAATGTAATCAATCTGTTTAAAACGATAGCTACCTGCGGATTGCATAAATCTACAATAACTGCAGTTCTGGCAAGCACAGGTACCATAAGGTGTAGTTTATTTGTTAACTTTTTGCTGTGAAGGCTGTTCTAAAATCTGTTTCAAATTTTTAGTCTGCTTAAAAATAAAATTAGAACCATTACCAACAATTTTTGACAATTCTTGGTTGCCTGAAATGATTTTACAGTTGTCAGTAATTATACTGCGAATCATAGGACTATCATTACCCGTAGGAATCGAGAAAGAACAGCTCAACTCGCTAGTCTTCACATTATTGTTGTTACTCTCTACTTTATTGGAAACAAACCCTACTTTCAAAATAGGTGGAAACTTGGTGCCCCTTTGTTGGATGACATTATCAGAAATGATCTTTAGCTTATACACTGGATAACCTCATGATTTGAAAAGATCCCCGAGTGTTTCAACCTCTTCCACAAAAGACGGTTCATCATTAATAAGATGATTAAGTCTGATAACCTGTCCTCTCAACATATTCAATTTTCATGAAAGTTGGGCAGTAACTGTCAAAGTGAAGGTAATTGTTTGCAAAGGTTTATTTCTGAAAAATGTTACTGACAAACCTATTTTCTCCAGTCAACACCGTGATTTCTATGTCCAGGAAATTCATGGTGGTCCCCTTATTACTTTCCACAAAATTTAACCACTGAACATTACTGTTGATCTATTGATGAAATTCTTCAAATAAGGACATGTTACCAGTCCCGATGAAAAACAAGTCATTTATATATATTTTATAGTAACTAGTGTATTTGAAATTGGGTAACTTGGAAAGATAGTCCTGTTCCCACCAACACATTAATAAGTTAGCAAAAGTGGGAGCTACCTGAGCACCCATTGTTACTCTGCTAATTTGCTGATAGATGCTGTTCCTGAAATGAAAAAAATATTATTTAAATCCACCTATAATAATTGGCCAATAGTACTGATATCCAGTCTTAACGATTTGCATACCTACTTAAACGAAGTCTGACAAAATCCAAGCCTCCTCCCGTTCTAAAATGGTATATAAAGAACAGAAAATAACAGTACATAAAAACGTCTCATTGTTGGAAAATTAATAATTTTTTAGTTGGCCCAAGAACACCCTTGAGTTTATTCAGTAAAAGGTGCTGGCCTGTACTATTGGATTCAGAATGGTATCTAAATAAGTGGAAATGTGAGGGGGGTTGTTTCTTGGTGCAGAAACTATTGACCTAAATGTGGGAGGGCTTCAGAATTCTTGTGAATTTTGGGTATGCCAAACAGCGTACCCAAGTATGACCGTTCTACTGATAAAAAGTCAAACAAATCAATGGAAATGTAACCTTGATAATAACATATCTAGAAGTGAAAGGTCCATTTCCTGATAACATTTTATTACTTGATCTTTGGACACTTTTCTATAACTCTGGCTATCTGAAAGTGAATGACCATCGCCTTATGTACTATCATTTTTGTATGTTTTATTCTGAAGTTCTTTAAAAGTAAAGAGAACAAAAGCATTTAATTCCAGTTCTATGATTTATTGTGTGGTTTTGGCTGAGATTGCCTTTGGAGAGTGCCTAATGTGTTTGTTCCTCACAGGGATCACTCACTCCAGCCAGCAGTGCCATCACAGGTATGATGAACTACAGAAGCATAGGCTCAACTAGCTAACTGAATGGATTGACCAAGTAGAGCAAGAAGGCCAGAGTTCTATAGTAAGTTTAACTTTTTTTTCTGTGGGTCATATTAACCATAGGTTAAATATAGGGTTACTAAATATAATGAGGTTGCATAATTAAAGATATTTGCTAGAATAAACATGTGTACTTGCAAATACATACCTATAATATTATTATA
This sequence comes from Protopterus annectens, assembly GCF_019279795.1. NCBI lineage: Eukaryota > Metazoa > Chordata > Ceratodontiformes > Protopteridae > Protopterus > Protopterus annectens. The sequence continues at coordinate 102,294,813 of NC_056749.1, read as the reverse complement.
ATAATGCAAAAGAAAACATAGACATCTCTGTAGCCAGAACCCCATATGTATGCAAGCATATGGAATACTTGAGTGATAACATAATTATCTATATAAATACAAATGTAGCATATATATATATATATATATATATATATATATATATATATATATATATGAGTAAAATAATAATCTGCATTTTATATATATATATATATATATATATATATATATATATATATATATATATACATACAGGGGACTACTTCAAAGTTCGATGACAATAGTGAAACCACATTTCCATGAACCATCAAACCATCAAAACATTCACCAGGAAAAGAACCACTTAGACATCATGGGGAACAAACTTTGGCCTATTTCCCCACTACAGTGTGATCTCGGAGTTCGTATATTTAGTTAGGGGGTGTGGGGGGAGCAGCCCCCCCATAACAGGAGGTGTGGGGGTAAAGCCCCCACTTTGGTGGGTTTTACTTGCTTCATTGTGTGTATTTTGTCCTGGTGGCCAAGTGATTCCTTCCCCGGTGAACAGTTTTGATGGTTCAATGGTCTGTGGAAATGTGGTTTTGCTATTTTTGTTTCAATGATTTTGGATTCGAGTAAGTAGTCTTTTGATATTTTGAAGTACACCCACATGTATGTATATGCATGTACGTATGTATGTATGTATATATATAAATATATATATATATATATATATATATATATATATATATATATATAGATATAGATATATATATATATGGTTTCACTTCATAATCTTGAAATGCTGAAATCTCGAATTTCAGCATTTCGAGACCATAAAGCTGAAACCATATAAAGCCGAAACTGCACAAACCCAAAACCAGAAACCCGAGCACACAGCATACACCATACCACACACAAACCACACACCCACACTACAAAACAAATAAACACAAAAAAACACACCAAACATGCAAATACCTACACTACACAAAAGCAGAGGTGCAAGCCCCCCTGCACCCCCCACTGATATATATTAATTCCGAGATCGCACAAACAGTAACAGACACAACACTCACACCCAAACATTCCACAGTCCCTCGCGCACGCACACACACACACACACACACACACACACACACACACACACACACACACCAACACATCCAACAATTACACACTCATGATAACCTACCTACCCTAACCCCCACATACAACTTAAAAACAATTTAATACACACTCAAACTCTCACCCAAAACCATTAAAAACAATTACTTATCTTACACTCCACGCAAAGCCATACACCACATCAAACTACATCCAACGTAAACACTACACATTACGTAACGTAAAGTCATAACCGCGAATCTGAGATATTCAAATTTGCGATTATGCACTTTCCACATTTTAAAATTTGGCTTTATAGTCCTGAAATGCTGAAACTCGACATTTCAGCATTTCAAGATTATAAAGTGAAACTGTATATATATATATATATATATATATATATATATATATATATATATATATGTTGTTGTGTCTTTCGGCTTTTCCCTGTTAGGGGTCACCACAGCAGAACTCCGGTCCGCTAATGATTGGCAGTAAAGTTTTACGTGCTGGCTTGCCGGGCCGAACGCACAACCTTCAATGAAGGAACGCCCGTTCACGCATGTCGCCACACAGAAGACGGTCTAACTGAGGGCAACGTCTAACTGTATATATATATATATATATATATATATATATATATATATATATATATATATATACATGAATACAGTTACAACTATTTGTTCATGTATTTATAGATAAAGCAAACAACGTGTTAATTTACATATTTTCATTTAGTATTGCACATATTTAAGTAGTTAAATTGCAGATGGTTTGTTTAGGCCAAGAATTGTTTATTAGTACAGCAATTTATAAGAAGGTCATTTTTTTCACAAGTGTAACTACACATACAAATCGCTGAAGTCAGTCAGGCACCATGCCCTAGTCCATGTGGTGGTTGTGGGAGGGTTGTGGACAGTGTCAAGTGAATGTCCAGCACATACTTCAGTTAAGCATGACTAATATTATTACCTTACTTCTAAATGGGATCCTGTTATATTCTTAGAAATATTAAGGAAGAAAACTATCAAAGCACATACGTTCATACAGTTAAGGAAATGAAAACTTCCATAACTTGCTACACTCTTTTGTGTGTGTGTGTGTGTGTGTGTGTGTGTGTGTGTGTGTGTGTGTGTGTGTGTGTGTGTGTGTGTGTGTGTGTGTGCATATTCTGGCTGAATAATATTCATAGACTGTTATATACAAGGCATAATGTTAAAAAAAATCCACCAAAAGTATATCTGTGTTTATAACTTGCAGCAAAATGAAAATTAGCAAAGTATGACAATTCATATACTAATACATATTTCAGCGAACACATATTAAGCAAATACAGCAGTGAATGGAATAGTTTAGAAATAGCAATCTTATACTCAAGGTAAAAAAGCAAAATGCAGATAAACAAGACTTGTCTTATATCGTCTCTTCATAGCTAAAGAACAAATCTCATACAGCAGGATACAGCAGGAGAGATGTATAATGAAATTGGTTAAATCCACTGGGAAGCCTGAATAAAGTAGTAAATGGTACTTCTGTCTTTAAACCAGTTTTATTGCTGTATATAATGAATTAATTAATACAGAACAGAAACTGAAGCACTAGAGTAAATTCAATAAATTCCTGCAAACAAGAATGAGATATATCTGTGCATAAATGTAGTATTTCTGTCCTTAACACATTTTATTACTGTATATAAAGTAACAGTTAATACAGAACAGTAACTGAAGCAATAAAGTAAATTACTGGGAGCAAGAGAGATATGTCAGTATATAGGTTCCATGGTTCATAGGTGTTTACTAGGCTAATGACCACAAGGGCCTTTTTAACCCTAGACATGCATCCCAAATCTCTAACAAGTTCTGATACCCTTGATAAGTGTAAGCAGGGACTTGGGAGGTGAAACATTTACAGGCAGGGGCCTGGAAGATTAATCATTTACAGTCTGCCTGTGTCCATTAGACACATAGGTGTGAAACCAGGGATGAATTTCCTGTTCCCCATCCAATTGTCCAACTTACACTAATTGGATTAGGGAGGAAATCTGCTTCACATGGATGGGGAGCCTGTTCCATAGATGGGGTAGTCTCTTGGATACATAATTGTTTCTCCAGCAGGTCCTATTTATATCACAGGCAAGGTTTAAGCCTTTAGAATGGGTAATTCTGGTGCTCTTTGTTTTGCAGATATGCAGGAGGTCCATCAGACTGGGGTCTGACAATGCCCTGTATGTCAGGCATAGAGCTCCCCTCAAAAGCCTGTAGTAGACAGAATACAGGGATAGAGCCTTGAGGCAGTCTGCATAGGACATGTTACTTATGCCCTGTATTCTTTTAGTGAGGAACCTCTGTGGATGTTCCAGTTGTTGGATATGCCTTTTTAGGTACATAACAAAGGGGCATTGTACTCAATGATAGTTCTGATGAATGCCGAATACAGTGGAACAATGACTTCCTTGGACCTAGATGCCATACCTTTGTTTATAAGTTGCAAAAGAGAGCATGATTTCCTCACTACTGTAGACACATGATGGTCAAAGGCTAGATTACAATGTGTGGGTCCCCAAGTTTCTGACTACTGGGTCAACTCTTAGGGATGTGTTGTCAATATGATAGTTACCAAGGGTGAATGACTTCCTGAAAGATAATATTATGCATTTCTTGGCATTTCGTTTTAGTCCATGGCTCTGACACCAGTTGTTTGTCTGTGTTAGCTCTTCCTGGAGAACATTTGTGTCAGTGTGGGATTCAATGGCAGCTCCTAATTTGCAATCATCTGCAAATGTAGTCGGCTAGAGACCACTGACATTGTCATTGACTCAGAGAAGTCAATGCCAAAAAGGAGTGATCCCAGTACCAATCCCTGAAGGACTCCACTTGTGATCGGCCTCTTTAGAGGTGGACTCTCCAGTTCTAACTTCCTGGGTCCTGTCTTTGAGCCAGCTGGTTATCCACCAGCTGACATAAGAGTTTATAGCTAACTTCTAAAGTTTGTCAACAATGCCCAAGCGGGGGATTGTGTCAAATGCCTTGGCCAGTCAAGGTATACAGTGTGAACCATTTTACCTTCATCCATTGCTTTGGTTACCTTCTCAAAGAAGTCGACCAGACTGAGTAGGCATGACCTGCCCTTGATGAAACTAAATTGTTTGGGTACAGTGTCTGGAGGTTTCATATGTTATTATTGATCATGTCCATGAAAATTCTTTCCATGGCTTTGCACATAAGACTAGTGAGACTTATGTGTTTGTAGATGGCCCACCTTTGTGCAGAGGGATGACTGTTGCTGTTCTTCATTCACAAGGTACAAAGCCAGTTGTGAGGCTAGTTTAATAGCAATTCCAGAAGTCCTGATAGATCATGTTTTATATTATTTAGAATGCATCCTGGAGCTTATATTGGATTACTGGAGCAGGTATTGGAGCTGAATCTGTGGAAAAAAAAACAAATATAGTTGCAAGTATAGAAAACTTCTGAAAGAACCTCATGTTGGTCAAGAACAAATGCATGAATGGTTAAGGAGAGGCAAATTCAAACCAAGAAATGAAAGGTTAATATTGGCAGCCCAAGAGAGTGGTCTACGTACTCGCTGGTTTACAAAGTCCATTGAACATGTGGGAGAAACAGACAAATGTAGGTTTTGTAAAACTGAACTGGAAACAGTCACACACCTTGCTGCTGGTTGAGGCACACTAATGGCAGAAGGACTGTATACTGAAAGGCATAGTAATGTGGTGAAACTGTTGGACTGGGGATTGTGCAAGCATTATGGTATCAAAGTGGCTGAAAAAGACTGGAAACATGAGCCACAGCGCATCATAGAAAATGACAAAAGTTTATATCACATGGGATCACCCATTACCAACAGTTCAAAAGATAGTTGCTAGAAAACAAAAGTAGCATTGATCATTGAAATTCCAACACCCAGTGACTACAGTTTCTTGCATACAGAGAGACACAAAGTCATAAAATACCTGGATCTGCAGGCAGAAATGAAAGCCATGTGGAAGAATGATACCCAGACAGTTCCAATAGTAGTAGGAGCAACTGGTCTTATAAAAAAGAATTTGCAATCATATTTAGATATGTTACCAATCCATGTAACCCTATACGAAATGCAGAAGGAGTCATTACTGGGCACATGTCGGAGCTGTGAAGAGCACTTTTGGCTGACATCAAAGATTGAAACAATACTAATTTCATGAAGTTTAATCATACTTTGACTTAGGAATGGAGTCCATTCCAGTCATGGTATTAGAAACCCAAAAGATTTGGAGAAATTAAAAAAGGCATTCTGGGATATTGTCTGTGCCCATTGATGCAGTATTCTTGGCTTTAGAGAGAGAGAGAGCATTAAAGACCTGTTCCCTAGTGATAGCAGGGGATGTTATATTTGATGGTATTTCCTGAGGGAAGGTTGAGGGGGAGAGTGGATTAAAGTTGGAGCTGAATCTGTTGTCAAGTAGGTTTGCTATATCTGCTGGCTCAGTATAGGTGGCTTCCTTTACAATGAACTCTGCACACAATTGTGTATTGCCTTTGATGTTGAGGACATAGCTAAAGAATGTCCTGTGGTTGTCCTTGGCCTAGGAGGCCAAATTTACCTCAAATTTGGTAGACTTTCTTTGTCCTCTGAGTTGTTTGTTTAGTTTGATGAGAATGCTTTTATCCTGCTGGGTGCAGTACTTCTAATTTTTTCCATGATTTTCTTCTTTTGTTATAAAGCCTATTGATGTTGTGATTCCACCAGAGTGGCTTATTTTTTGCATTTGTTCTGTACTTCTTCCTGGTGGGTACAGCTGCCTCTGTGCAGCTATTAACATGCTTGTATAGGGTTTCTGTGAACAGCTCCATGTAGGCAACAGTGTTCTCATGGTTTATGGGGGCCTGAAATTTTGCCAGGGCATGTATCACTTAATAATAATAAGTTAGCCTTAGAGTAGTTCTGGGGTTCAGGTTTTATTTTTACTTTAAAGGAGAAGGTTTTGTGGTCTGACCTTAACAAAGAAGACATTACACTAGGGGGTGTGCAGCACTCTCCCATATTAGTGAGGACCAGATCCAGTATGGTTGCACCCCTTGTTGATGTATTAACAATCTGGTCCAGGGAGTTTGTGTTTACAATATCCAGAAATCTCTTTGTCTGTACATTTGGTGTTGTATATGATTCCCAGTTAATAGTGTGGTAATTAATGTCACCCATGGATATGGTATTGGGTTGGATGGTGAGTGTTTCCCATAAGTTTAAATACATAGTATGGGTTTCCTGGATCATAGAGGGGGAACGATAGCTTGCAAGGATGTGGTACTGGATTTTGACTATGGTGATTTGAATGTAGAAAAGCTCAGGTGCATTGTCCTGTCTGACCCTCCTTGAGGTATATTTATTTTTGATGTAAATCGTGACACCTCCACCATTAGTTCCTTCCTGTGTAGTAGCTGGTCTAAATGTGCGTGAGGCATTATATCCTTGCACTTTTGGTGTACTGTCCATGGCTTTAAACGTCTAGGTGACTGCACAGATAAATGCATATAGCTTGTAGGGAGTGGAATTTCATGTTTACACTCCTAATATTGAACAGTAACACCTTTAGATTTTCTTGGTTTTGATTTGCTATGTCAGAAGTACTTTCAGTTTGGCATTGCCTAAAAAAGGCACTATTGGGGAAGACAGTGTTTTAGCTAATATTCAAAAGCCTAGAGGGGAGAGGTACAGACCATCCCCTGAAAAGCAGGGTGGCCTGTTGACCATTTCTTTCCATGCTGACAAATATTGCACCCCCTTAGAATGACACCAGAAACTAAGCCAAGTATTAAAGTCCGTCATATTTTGTTCATATTGTGGCATCATCCTTGGAGAAGGTAAAATGTTGCTCAGTGCTAGGATAATACCTGTCTGTGACACATATTCTGAGATCTCCATGATGTCTCTCTTCATATAGTCTAGGGAGGTACATCTCAGATCATTTACACCCACATGGATTATGACTGAGTAGTCATATTGGTACTTGTGGACCAATGATCTGAGTGTGTGTATAATGTGGCAGATCCTGGCCCCTGATAAGCAAGTGACCATGACTTTCTCCTTACTCAGCCCAGTAAGTGGTAGATCAGTGTGTTTTACAATGGACTCTCCAATGATTAGAATGTTGGATTCTATGATGGCTTGCCTTATGGGCTTAGAAGTAGAGGCTCCATGAAACATGGCTCTATGTATTGATGTGAGTTTTGTTTTGAAAGAGTGCATTCTGGATTGTTGAGGGTGTTTGTTATGTGTACTTCACCTAGGAGGTCTTTGGGGTTTAGGTGCATTACACTGAAGTGCCTCAGCATATGTATGTTTATTTGTCTGATTTAAATTGTGCGTGATGAGTGCAGTATGTGTACTACTGACAACCTTATTGACATTAGGAGTGCTTTCATGTGAGAACTTTGCCTCCAATGTTATTGTGTAAATAAATCTTGAATGTTCCAGGGTTAGCTGGGGTTCAAACATATGAGTTTATTTGAGAATTAACTGGTTGTGAGTAGACATGAATAAATTTCTACCTTGCCTGAGGATGCCCATATCCACCAAGTTGGTAATGCAGATAGCGGGAAAGCTCATATCCATGGCAACAGACCCTTTTTTTTTTCACTGATTAGACAGTTGGAGTGAGAATATTAAGTAATGTCAGGAGTATCCGTTTGCAACACTGGGGGCAGTGCTTGCCATTGCAAACTAGTCATCCTGTGTGCAACTAGGTATTGGTGAAATTTCAATGGTGCTTTTACAGGAAAAATGTCAGCTCAAGGTGTCTGTGTCTATACAGGGCACTGCCAAACACTTGATCGGAAACTAACAAGTAGAACCTGATGATATATGGCTAAAGTATTTAGGCATATAGTCTGAAGTTAGAAGCAAATCAAGCAGCACTTACTGAAAATAAAGAATTAGCTTGTCAAGAATGATAAAAAGAGGGGAGTCACATGAATAGCTACTGCCTGACTACTACTAGTGCTGGTCTCACCACAGCTTCACTGTGCTGCGATACAATGCTTCTTTGCTTCTTCTCTCACCAGAAGCACCAATCTCAAAATGAAAAGCAGGCCACAGCCTGTATGGTGATCCACAGTCTTGTCCCAGATGATGTAAGGGTCTGTAGGCTTGTTGTAGTGTTTTCCTGGTAGATGTTTGAATAACAACTAGTCCAATCAGAAGCACAGACACTCACTTCCCAACCAGAAAGAGACAGGAATGTATGCACTCTGCTCCTTCTCTCAGCAGGAGAAAATATAAGCACAATGTTCAAAGTGGCACCAATGAAGCAGTTATAAGGCTTGCTGTTTATAGATTCAAAGGAGGTTGCTAGGTTAATGGCCCTAGGGCCTTTACAAACCTAGCCATGTAATACCCATGTTCCCTAAATGACCATTGTTAGATGGTTTGGTTGTTTGCATAACAAATCTATGATCAGCACCAGATGGCCCTGTCTATGAGAGACATAGGTGTCACCCCAGGGGTGAATTTACAGTGTCAAATCCAGTTGTACAGGTTGCGCCTAAATAGAGTCATTGAGGAACTCTGCTTAATATGAATTGGAAGTTTATTCCAGGGCAGCAGCAGTCTCTAGGAGACATATCTGTCTCTCTAGCATGTTTTGCTTAAATTACAGGCGAGGTTGAGATCTCTAGAGAGAGTGACTCTTGTCCCATTTGACTTGCAGATGTGCAGCATTTCCATTAGGACAAGGCCAAGACTGCTCTGTAGGCCAGGCACAGGACAACTCTCAGCAGCCTGTAGGACACAGAGTACAGCAACAGGACTTTTAGTCTTTCCATGTAGATCATGTTTTGGAATCCCTGAATTCTCTTAATCAGGAACTTCTGAGGTCTCTCCAGCTGCTGCAAAACTGAGTGTTGTAATCTATTAGTAGTCTGATGGGGGGGGTAGAGAGGGGTTATAACATCCTTAATTTTGTATGTGATGCCCTCACTTATGAGGTGTCCAATGTAAAATGCTTTCCGTATTATGGTGGACACATGGTGATCAAAGTTCAGACTGCTATCAACTTGTGTACCCAAGTCATGCACCATTGGGTTTGAACTTTGGGGGTGCTGCTTATATAGTAATTTGCAGGGGCTACCTCTTTGCCAAAGGGGACAATGATGCACTTTTTTTGCATTTAGTTTTAGACTCTGGCACCAATTATTTGTCTGTGTTAACCTGTCCTGTAATATACTAATATCTTTAGGGGACTCAATAATTTATCCCAGTTTGCAGTCATCTGTGAACCTGGTAAGCCACAGGCCTTCTACTTTCTCCTGGACTTCTGAGAAATAGATTTCAGACAGTAGAGGGCTCATCACAGAACCTTGTTGTACCCTACTGGTAACTGTTCTACTGGTGGAGGTGGAATCCCAACTTTGGCAATATGGGTTCTGTTGGTGAGCTATTTGGCTACCAATTTAGTGACATATTAGTTAATCCCCAGCTAGGAGATATTCTCAATGATACCTGAGTGGGGGATTGCATTGAAAGCCTTGGCTAAGTTAAGATAGGTGGTGTGCACTGCTTTGCCTTCATCCAGGGTTTTGGTGACATTCTCAAAGAAGTCCACCAGGTTTAGTAATCATGATCTACCCTTAACAAAGCCAAACTGTGGTACGTCAAGAGTGTGAAGTTTGCCTATGTCATTGTTGATAAGTTCCATAATGATTCATTCCATGGCCTTGCAGATAAGGCTGGTTAGGCTTATGGGTCTATAGTTCCCAATGTCAGTTGATGGACCCCCTTTGTGCAAGGGGATTACAGTTGCTGTTCTCTACTCTGCTGAAACAAAGCCAGTGCTCAGGCTATGGTTAAAGACAGTGCCAAGTGGATCAGCTAGGTAATGTGTTAGTTGTGTAGTAAGCAGCCTGGGATGTTATCTGGTCCCATAGAGACCATGTTTTTGGTCTTGGAGAGCATGGATACGACCTTCTCATGGGTGATACTGGGGAGAGAACATGCTTTAGGTATGCTTTGGGGTATCGCTGGTGAGGACAGGAGGGTGAAGTTTGCACCAAATCTGTCAGCCAACAGGTTGGCAATTTCCTCAGGGTTAGTGTGAGTGGTACCATCTACTATGAGTTCAACACATAGCTGGGTATTCCCTTTTAGATTTTGGATGTAGCTAAAGAATGCCTTATGGTTGTATATAGCTAGGGAAGCTAATTTAGCCTCATAACTAGCTTTAGAGGACTTTACCAGATATCTGAATTGTTTGTTCAAGCTGCGGAGGGTATTTTGTCTCTGCTGACTAAGTTCCCTCTTCTTCTTAGATATCGGTTTCTTCATTTTGTTATATAATCAGTTTATACTCGAGGTCTACCAGGGTGGCTTGTTTTTAAGGGAGGACTTGGTTTTGATATTGTCAGTTGCAGAAGAGTCAATGCAGTTGTTTAAGTGGCTATACAGGGTGTTTGTGTACTGCACTGCATAGGAGTCATTGTCGGCTGTGTTAGCAGGGGGTTTGAATCTTTTCAAAACATTTTTTAGTAGGCTATAGTTTGTTTTGAAGAAGTATCTCATTTTTATTCCTCCTTTGGAGGTGGTCAGGTCTGATTGTTACTTCCAATGGGGCAGATTTATGGTCTGACCTTAGTAGGGAGGGCAAAACACAGGGAGTAGTGCAGTGACCCCACATATTGGTGAGTAGTAAGTGCAGAAAATTTGAGCCCCTTGTGGGGGTGCAGACTAACTGTTCCGGAGCATTTGTATTAATAAAGTCCAGGAACCTCTGGGCGATTGAGCTTGTGCATGTGTTCATCACTCACATGATAGAAGGATAGTTGAAATCTCCTATGACCAAGGTGTTTGCCTGTATAGTGAGTGCCTCAAGCAAATTCTTGTAGGTGGTATGCTTCTCATAGCTCATAGTGGAGGCCTGTAGCTACAGTTATTTAGACTTGGAGTAGCTCAAGAAAGTCATACTGTTTAACCAGTCTTGAGGTGAATTTGGATTTAATGAAGATGGATACACCTCCAACTTTGGTTCTTTTATTCTCGTTTTGAAGTCTCAACATGTGGAAGGCCTTGTAGCATTTCCTGGCTGGGGTGCTTTCTGTGGCCTTGAACCAACCCTCGGATTCACTATCCTTCCGTGCAGGACTAGTTTATTCCTGCATGGAAGTGGCTGTTTAGGAGCAGAACAGAAGCACGCCATGCATATTAATGAAGGTGCGCTGCCTGAGCTCCTAATCTTGCACAGAGCATGTAAGAGAGCAGAGGGCGTGCTGAGAGCAGAGCTCTCAGAATATACATGCCCCTTCAATGAAGAACAGCAGAAAGCCCTAAATGAATGAGCGAGACCACTCATAGGTGTCCGCATACTCCCAGTAACATCCCCCATGTGCACAAGAGCAATAGTAAACACAAACAATATAAATATACTTTTTTATGAAACAGATTACATTTAACAATAGGTGCTCAGGTTTGCCCATTGCTTAGCTATGGTTAATGCAGCTTAAATGACAGAAGAGGATAAAAAGGAAGATATATGCAAATGAAGCAGCATAGCAATAGTGTAGTGGGCAGAGCATTCGCCTTAGAGCAGTCATTCCTGGTTCAAGTCTCACTGCAGCACATTCCATTTACCATGTCAAATCATGTTATTACCAATATTTTTAGTTGCATAACCTACTAAATAATATAATTGTGAACTGAAGTACTGCATTAAATGCAGATGTGAGGTGTCAGTGTCATAATGTTGCAAAGTCCACAGATAATCACATATGCCCCATACAGTATATGTACACAGGAATCAGGGATACAAATGGAAGGTAAAATATGTAATGAATGATAACTCCATACAGCTTCCAAATCCCCCACCTTCCCAAGAATCATTACACATTACTATCTAAATTACTGCAGTGGAAACCAGGAGTAAGCACTAGTAAGCATGTGCAAGCACTATTAAGCAGTAGTAAGTGGGAGTAGGCATATGTAAGCACCAGCAAGTGGGTTTATGCCCGTTTGCAAGGGGGTAAGCAATGTTCACACAGGTTAAGCAATATGGACGCTAACTCTCTGTAAGCATATGTAACCGAAGATTAGTATAGCTTATCCTTGCGCAAACCTGCGCAAACCCACTTACAAGTGCTTAAAAGTGCCTTAATCACTCTGTATCCAACAGCTGCTGTTCTGCCCAGCAACAAAATGAACAGCCTTGCAGGTCTGGAACCCAGGACCCTATACACCATAGTCACAGTAGTTAACCACCAAGCCATCACAGCAGTACATAAGATTGCGGTATCACCAAACAAATACCCACTATAGTCAAATCAAACTGAACATGTGAAAGGAATCAGTATACAGTCATATGTTCTATAACCTACTACATAACATAAATATGTGGACTGGAGTACTGATGTAAGCCCAGATGTGAGATGTAATTGTAATACAGTGTTGAAGTCCCCTATTAAACACGAGGACTCCATACTGTGCATGTACACACGAATCATGGATACCAGACATATATATAACATGTAATGAATAATAAATCAATGCCAAAAAGCAAATATAATGCAAAGTAAATATTAAGCAATGCTAAGCATTGCACAGGCCAGCTTAGTAGGTGTAAGCAATGTGTAGGCCAGCTAACACAATTTGCCCAATGGTATAGCCGTTTAAACAATGCCAACCTTAGGTAAGCAGGTTTACCCATAGCTTAGCCTTTTCAAAACTGTCCAATCATGGCAAAGTGCGGGAAATTTGCCCTACTTAAACCCAACAGGCGGGAATACCTATCATAACTTACGTAGCTTCCCTTTGCAGGCACCATGTCAGGATGGGAGAGGAAGTACGCTTTCGGTTGCAGTGCTGGGACATCCAGGAGTCCAGAGTCATGGCAGGACTCCTTGTCAAAGACCATGAGCAGAGACTGCTGCAGAGCCAGTACCAGGGTTCCCAATATAAGGCGGAAGCCTGGGACCATCTCACCTGTAGCCTCACCAGTGCCACTGGAATACCCTGAACTGGTGAGCAGGTCAGGCATCACTATGCCAACCTGAAGTGGCAAAAGGGGGATATCTTAGATTAGTGGATCCAAGAGGCTTGGACTGCAGGGGTTGTCCCAGCTGTGTGTCAGTATCACTCCACTACCTGTTTAATAATTTCCAGCTCATGTATATTATGGATAGGTATGGATAAATATTCCACTTATGTCCTTCACAGTGGCAAGTGAGCGGGCCGCGAACCAAGGGCCACATGGATGTTGCCTGGAGAGGTTGTGACATGAGGCAGGTTAGTAATACTCTTGTATGTACTGGCATAGGAAATAAATCTAAAAGTATTAGTAAGTTAATTGCCAGTATAAAACCTGTATTGTTTAAGGCAAGTACTGCATACACCAGAGAATATGGCAGGAAGAGTCTCATATAGTTTGTATGTAAATGAAAGCATAATAGCCTGATAATAAAGGTCTAACTGCTAGACTGCATGTGTATACTCTGGTATCATATGGTAATGTAGATTTGCAATCACTTAATAGTACTGTTGTATTAAGTACTGTTACCCATACTGTGCAACATAAATAGAATCTGTAGGAATGTCTGTATATGATTGGTGTAATTCCCAGAGGTCATTTAGTACAGCTGAGAGACACATAGACAGAAAACAGTGAAAAGACAGACAACAGAATCCGAATAGCACATGCAACTGAGACGTGAATTGTTGTATTTTTAGCACAGACAGCCATGGTTCAAATACTGGGAGTGGTAGTAGTCTGCATACAGAATCATACCTCACAACTGTACAGATATGTCCAGAATGTCCAGTAAATTGGCCCATATCTGCTGCCTGTCACTCTGTCCCCCTGGGAAATCAGTGGGATGATCTCAGACGTATAGGCAGCAAACAAGAAATACAACTGATTGTCACACATCTATAAGAACAAACCTGCCACTCTAGCAACTCCCCAAATTGTTATGAGAGTAATAAGCCAAGTATGTCCTATCTACACCCCCATGTTGTCAAGCTGTGACCAGAGTGTGTACAGTAACAGAGTGAGATGTATGTGCATAATAGTAATGTGGAATCTAGTACTTTGTGTGGCAACATTCAGGTAGTGCTAGCAAACATTGCTCCCACAGGCCTGTCAGATACGAACACTGTGCCCAGAAATAAAAGAATTATACCCTGTACTGGTACTGTTTACTTTGGTATTGTATAGCATTGTGACTGATGCAGTTGCTCTGAATAATAAGGTATTACTCATCACTGTCACCCACACTGTGCTACATAATATAACTGTCAAAGAAATCCTGTATAGCAGTGTTGTAAAACAAGGTCAGAATGTAAAACCACAGGAGAATTATAAGACAGAAATCAGACAGGAGATATACAGCAATATCTATAGAGCACAGACAACTGTGATGGGCAGTGTTTTAGTTTTAGCAGACACAACCATGGTCTGAATCCTGGGAGTGGAAGTAGGCTGCATACAGAATCATACCCCACAACTGTACAGATAAGTCCAGAATGTCCAGTATACCAGCCCATATATGCTGCTTGTCACACTGTCCCCCTGGGAAATCAGTGGGATGATCCCAGATGTTTAGGCAGCAAACAGGAAATACAACTGATTGTCACACATCTATAAGAACAAACCTGTCACACACACAACTCCCCAAAATGTTATGAGAGTAATAAGCCATGTATGTCCCATCTACACCCCAATGTTGTCAAGCTGTGACCAGAGTGTGTACAGTAACAGAGTGAGATGTATGTGCATAATACTAATGTGAAATCTGGTACATTGTGTGGCAACATTCAGGTACTGCTAACAAACATTGCTCCCACAGGTATGTCGGATATGAATACTGTGCCGAGAAACAAAAGCTTGATACCCTGTACTGGTACTGTTTACTCTGGTATTGTATGGAATTGTGAGTGTTGCAGTTGCTCTGAATAATAAGGTATCACTGATCACTGTCACCCACACTGTGCTACATAAAATAACTGTGTAGGAATCCTGTATAAGAGTGTTGCAAGTCACTAAAGGTTGAAGAGGTCAGTAGTCTACATATGCTCACAATGCATGTGGTCAAAACATGGCCAGAGTTTGTGCAAAAAGAGATGGACAGGTATGTGCATAACATCAACCTGGAATCTGGTAGTATGTGTAGAAACTGTTGTGTTAATGAACAATTCCTCCACAGGTATATCAGGTATATCAAGTAAGAGGTGTATACTGCACGTAAAACCAGTCCATGTATATAGATGTCGACAGCCATATCACTGTCCAAATTAAGGCAATAGGGGTAGTGTAGTAATACTGGTAAGGTACAGATAACAGCACTGACTGGGAAGTAATGTGAACTACAGGAATATACTAGTTGTTAATTGACATCTTTCTCCCCCGCACACCATATCTCCAACAATACACTAAATACCCACCTCAACTGGTATGTGATGACTCCACTGTAATGTTGGGACATATGTCTTATTGTTTGATCATTATATAAATCTGTTTCTATGCGTGTGCTTTGTTGAAATATTCCAACATTGGTGGCATGGTGCCATCAATGTACCTGCATGCTGTTGTTATTACTACTGTGATCACATATATGCATGTGTTCTGTTTGCTGTGCAACTGTTCATACCTTGTGTCTGGGTTAATGGGAAAATCTATGCATGCTTTTATACCTAATCCCGGAATGTGTTGACTATTACTAACCCACATATGTTAATACACCATAAACACCATAGCACGTATGGGTATGTGGGTCCCAGCAGACCCACCTGTCCAACCTCAGCTGGCCGTGGCACCGAGCACCAGCATTTCTGGGACCCAACCTGGGACCTCTTCATCTGTTGGTCCTGCACCACCTTCAGGTGGAACCATCTCAGGGGATGGGGCTCACCCCCCCCCAGGGAGTGTGCGCGGACAGGAACCTGTCACTCATCGCCAGGTCTGGGCTATGATGCGTAGAGAGATCAATCAGTAGTTTTGAAATTTTCTATGTCAGCTCAAGGGCCATGATGTGTAATGACTAGAGGATCAGCCTAGCTCTCTGACTCAGCCCCCAGCATAGCTACCTTTGGGGCTGTGAAGGTGCAGTGGTGACTGCCCATGGGTGAGGATCTCAGTCCCACTGTTTTCACTAGGGGGCTCAAGGGCTACCGATTTCCCAACACCCCTCCCCATCAAGGTGTTTACCCCCCATGTGTGTCATATACTGTCCCTGTATGCATCTTCTATGTCTTGTCTGTTAACCTACTCAACCTGCCTCCCCAGATATACATACTATACCTCCCCAACATCCCAATATCACCTGAAAAAAAAAAAAAAAGGGCAATCTGTTCCCCCAAAAAAATATCTCCCCATACATAGCTGTGTCCATTTCGCACACATGTCCACTGGACACATGTAATGTGATCTAAATGGCATCATAACATATTGTTGTCCTCACTCCTCTCTCAGGGGATTGAGTGTCCAAATCTACCTCCAAATTCAGTGTATATGCACAGCTGTTGCTGTAGAAAAAATGGGCAGCTATGGACCTTCCCTACACCCTCCTGCACATCCCTAGCTATTTTCCGCACTGCCTTTTCCTCTTTGTGCCCCTTATTCAACCATTTTTTTATTTTCTTTTAAAGAAATTAGCATGGGGATAAACAGGAGTAAGCACTTTTAAGCAGCAGTAAATGGGTTTAATCCTGTTTGCGCAGGGGTAATCAATGCCTACACAAGTTAAGCAATCTAGAAGTGAGTATAAGAAACTGTAATGGAAGTTAGCAATGCTTAACTTCATGCAAACCCATGTATACCTGCTTACAACTGTTTAAAAGTGCCTTAATCACTCTGTATACAATGGCCCTTGTTCTGCCCAGCAATAAAATAAATGGTCTTTGCAATGCTCGAACCTAGGATCCTGCATACTATAGCCAAAGTGATTTACCACTAAGCCATGTGAAATATACATAACCCTGATGTTTTCATAAACATATCATCCAGCCCAGTCATTCAACAGTACAGGGAATGAATTTCAACATGTAGATGTATGTGTGTATGTATATATATTAATATCTAGTTATAACAGAGCTATATATGTAGTAGATAAACCAAGTATGAAGACCACCACGATGATGCAGCAAACACTTTTCTTTATTTAGGACAAGAACATGAAAAAAGATGAGCGCTTTCACGTACAGACTGTATGCTTCTTCAGATCTAATGCATTATGAAAAACTTCATCCTTATATATCAAACTAAGTGATAATTATTGCCATCAATTATTCACTTAATCAATTAAGTAATAAAACCTAATTGTGAAACCACAATAGAAAATGTAAGTATTATTTTAAAACCAACTGTGACAGTCTCAAAAGATATATAGGTTAAAAATCTCAGCACTTATTTCAGAAAAGCATATCGTTATGATATATATCTCTGTTGCAATAGAAATAAATACATTCATATATATCTAGTCTAACTGAAAATAGAGTGCATACCATAAAAACATTTCAAGAATATCAAAAACATCAAAGCATCATGTTCAATTCTTCGTAAAATAGTAATAGAATATTTCTGTCTATTTATCTGTCTATATTCAAGCATTTGCAATATGCTACGAATGGGACAGAGTGAAAAATATGTATATATCTCTTCTCGAATACAGAAATAAAAGCATATGGACGTTCATGAGAATGTATTAATGAAAACGACAATCCATCTCTGTATAAAATATGTATTGTGAAAATCAACTCATCTAAGACGCATCTGTGTCAGAGCAATGTATGTTAGAGACACTTAGAAATATAAAATATATAGACTTAAAGTCATTTGAGTAGAATGTGTGTAATAAAACTAATCTCATGATAATGTAATTCTATAAATATTGAAAGTGAAGCTTTTTTTGAAAATCATTTTTAATATTATCATTTATTGTTTAAAATTCTTTATAAAAAACGGAAGTATGGGATTAAAACCATAAAATGTATTCTAATTATATGTTGTGTTGTATTAGATGTCAAAAAATTCTTATAGTTTTTAGTTTTTAGTTTTCAAATATTCACTTTCGTCATAATCAATCAATAAAAATATATATATATTAATATAATGATATATATATGTGAGATGTACATCAGAAATGCATGAATATATATATATATATATATATATACATATAAAATGTATTAAGAGGAAGATATCATGAGTAAAAATTAATAATTTTTAAAAAGCTTTATGTAAGCATCTTAGTATATCTCATCTGTTATATTTTTGTATGAGTGTAATTTCATGATAGATATACATGTATAAATAAATAAATATGTATAAAAAATCTTTTTATGTATAAAATTCCTTATTTGTATACATTATCTAATGAAATAAAGCTATATATGTATATACAGTTTTTTAGGTATTTTTGCTTGAGTAAAAAAAAAAAAAAAAAAAATTTTATTGCATCCAAGCTATATGTATATATGTATATGTATATATATATATATATATATATATATATATATATATATATATAAACATATATACATATATATGCATACATCTATAGATATATATCTCTACATCTTTATGAATCTATATATATTCATATATATATATATATATATATATATATATATATATATATATATATATATATGTATATATATATATACAGCAATATATATATGTAAGCATAAATATATATCTATATAGGTATATACAGACATGCATCTATAGATATAAAAGGGAACATAACAAAAACATACATGTCCACATGCACCGTTAATGGGGTTGAGGGAGCCCGAACTACATACGTCTTGTACATATACATATCCCCCCCCCCCACAGCCAAAGATGTCTGCCCTGCAATACAATACCAACTGTTGCAGATCCCATAACCAGGACCTGACACAACATAGGCACAAGATGTTAACAGTACTCCATCCCACCTGTATGATGTCAGGCTGGTATCAGTAACATATCATGCAGTACAGTCTGGCTACCATAGGGAATGTACAATGTGGAAGCAATCAACATTCCTAAGATACATATACACAGACACATATATGCAGATGCACACACACACACACACACACACACACACACACACATATATATATATATATATATATATGTATATATATATATATATATGTAACTACACAAACACACACATAGATATGTATAGGAAGATACATATGTAGAAGGTGCACACAATACGAAACAGCCACTATGCCTACAGTTGCCAAACCGGACACTGTATGAGCCACCCATACAAATGACAATTGTCGCCTGCAACATATACCCACAGAGAGGTTAAAGGATATAACACCACACACAAGTTTGACTACACAATTACAGTTGTATATGCCATGTCATATAGCTGTTTAGACACTGACATACATATAAACAGAGAAATGCAGCTGTGAAACAGTTATATTAATACAGTGGTCTGGAAAGGTTTACATATGTTGCTGTCCAGGCCAAGGCTTTCAAGTAGTACAATAGTAAAGACAGACTGGGCCACAAGATAATCAGTTAACAGTAAGTAATGCATATGTATAGTCCAGCATATGTATAGTCCAGCAGCCTCTATCTACACTCTGTACACAATCCCTATGGGTAAAGACCTCAGTTGACACAATGGGATGTATTTGTTACATAACAAGATGTAACTGACACAATCACAATCACACTGACAGATAAAGTCTGTATAGCAGGAAGCAGTAGGTCTGCATTTACCCAAGGTGAATTGTATGGTAATGTACATCCAGATACCTTAAGACAGCTTACCTCTCATACCCCCACATGTTGTAACAGCTTAGGTTAGTTATGGTGCACCCCCATAGACTCAATAATACAGGGCCATATATCACTTTTACATACACTGGCCTCTGGAGTGCATAAGGGCACACATGTATTGTGTAGGTGATGCCCACACATATATGGACCCAACCTACAATATGTGTGGGGGCCACAACAGAAGTGGACTGATGGCAGGATTGGCAGCATGACATACTCACAGCCCACTACATAACACTACATAACACCCCCTGACCACTTGTAATATGTACAAAGCCTGGTATGTAGGTGGAGGACAGAGGCTGGAACACAGGCCCATATGTGAAAACTTGATACACTAAGCAAGTCACTGGTGTTACAGGATAGTCTGCAACATACCCTTAGTCAGGAATATGAAGTTAGAAACAGAAATGTATGTAGCCATGTGCAGATAGGACTCAACACACACACACACACACACACACACAGCCACTGATATATCTGACACAAGACCTGTGTGGTGGACAGACAAAACATAATAGGCACACCTCTGGCCATCAAGTGGATAGGCCTACAGTTGAGAACTATGCAGACACACTGCATTCGTAGTTAAACTAGTATGTACACACAAACCTTGTAACACTGGTGCTATACAATGCATACATAAACAGTACTCACACTCTGTCTGTAGTTCTGGAACCTCCTACAAATATGTAGCTGGCCTGAGTGTGCAGGTTCTCCTGTAAGAGGTATTGTTACCTGCTGTCTGTGACACTCCTGTCCACACACAGAAATGATGTCCACCATACAGGAAAGGTAAAGGGACCACACCCACATGATGTAGAGCTTTATAGTAGTTGGTTGCCATGACAGTGGTAATTGGAAGTACTACACAGCATGCTGCATGCAGGTAGCAAGTGGAGGACACTGCATGGTGCAGAGGCCATCACCTGATCATGTGCATCACCTACAAAATCCATGCTGCAATCTGTTCAAAGCAGCTCAATCCAGTTACTGGAGTGAGACTGAGAGAGAGAGAGAGAGAGAGAGAGAGAGACAGAGTGTGTGAATGGCACAAACCATCCAGAACCATCCAGACGAGACTTAATTCCCAGAAAATGTATGTGAAGTATGTATGCATGTAACTGACCGTAGTACTTGGTCCATAATAATGGGATAGATGATGTGGAGTGATATATATGTGCTTCGGGTTTTGTTGTACTGATGTCCAGCTGAACAACCGCTAAGGACAATAGAGTCTGTCACTGTGGGTAGTGGGCCATACCCATCAACCGTGCAGAGCAGCACTGACTGATAAGATGTAAGCCATCATAGTGTGTGTTGTGTAATGGGAAGTATGTATATTACTGTGGCCAATAGCTGGTGATGGAAGTAATGCCATTATGATGAACACATGGGTTCCACAGCCCACCTCTTGCAGGATACTCAGGTTAACCTGTATTGTAGCATGCAAGGAATGCCATAGGTGTGTAATAGGGTTACCTGCAGTCTGACCCTACATATACCCCCCCTAATGTCAGGCTGTGTCTGTATGTGGCACCTGTCTGTGTTGTAGCAAGGCAGAACAGTGCAGGTGTGCAGGAAGGTGTTATGAGATTGTGGACCTGATGTCTGAATGTACCCTTTATATAGGTATGCATATGTGTGTGTATATATATATATATATATATATATATATATATATATATATATATATATATATTTATGTCCACAAATATACAGATATCCATGTGTAGACATATATATGAACACATATATACAACACCATATATATCTGCACATGTCTACATATATACAAACACACACACACACACACACACACACACACACACACACACACACACACACACACACACACACACAAACATATATGTATGTAAATACATGTCCCCTATATTACCACCACAATGCTACACAATATGTGTGAGGAAACAGCACACATAGCAATACACACAAATATCTACAGCTGTCAGTGTGTGCAACATGGATGGGTATGTTACATGTGAACCCCTTGTTGGGACCACATTGCCCTTGTCTGTGAAATATGGAATGGGAATATGGGGAAGCTTGGCAGGTATAGTTGTGGAGGTGGTCAGGGTTGGTAGATATAGAGGACAGCCTGCATGGGTGGTATGTGACACATGTGGTGGGTAAACACCCTGGATGGTGTGTGTGGTCTGTGATGTGGACATCCCATGTGCCCCAATATGGACACAATGGGAACAAGCTTCCCAACCACTGCTATTCACAACAACAGTCCACGTCCCAAAGGTGCCTGTTCTGGAGGCTGAGCAGGAGGAGCATGTGGACCCTGTGAATGCATGCTGGGTGCCTCAAAGGTGATGTAGTGCATCCCACATGTGTCTGTGGAGCTCGTTATGGAACAGACCCTGGACCTGACCTCGGGGGACAAGAACAAGTCTATGTGTGCCCACAGGGGGGGACAACATCCCCTGAGTTGGTTCCACCTGAAGGCATTGCTGGACCAGTACATGAGGAGGCCCCAGAGTGGGTCACACATGTGATGTGGCCTAGTAACATGGGCAGATGAGTTTGAAGAGGTGGTTCTACTGGCCAATAGTACATATACATGCTATTGTGTCATTGTTATAGAACATATGATGGTAGTAAAAGTCTACAAAATTCTGGAACATGTCCAACAGCATGCATAGATAACCCAATAACACAGAATGTCAGATGTGCAGCAACCACATAGCAAGCATACCACAGGCATACATGGAACCATTGTGGCCCTGACAATGGCATGCAGGTGAATAGTCTGTAACAGGCCAGCAATGATAGTGTCCACACAGGGAACATGGCTACAAAAACATTGCACAAAGTGTGGTACAGTACAATATCTGCCCTACTGGTAAGTATGCTGTAACCATACCTATTGAGTTGTGTGTACAGTTTCTTGCCACTGATATGGTGGGGGGGAGTGACACTGATCTGTATTAAGAACTGTGGTAACCTTGCTGCATGACTTGCTCACACCTGTGTCCATCTTCATGTCTTTCAGGCACGATGTCCCATGGAACGCTTCCGGCGTACTCAGCTGCTAAAATGACATTCTGGTGAACCACCTCATACAGCACTATGCTGTCTTGTTTGGCCAGGCTGCCCATGATCAGCAGGAGCAGGCCACCCTGTGGAACAACCTACTTCACAGGGTTAATGATGTCGGACTGCACAACCACAGTTATGAGCAGGTCCGGCATCATTGTTCCGGCCTGCTTCGCAGTGCTCGTTGGCATACTCCAGGGAGATCACCTCACTACGGGGGGGGCATGCCATCCATCTCCCCCTGACACGTGTGGAGGAGCTCCTAGCCAGCCTTGTGGCACCTGCCCGTCCGCATAGCCACCAACCACCGGACACCTTTGTGGAGGTGGGTGCTACCCACACACCGGCTGAGGACCGTGCAGGTAAGGCCACAGGGAACATCAGTAGACCACTGTCGCATATACATCTGCATCTGTACAGGTAGATCATGCATATCTGACATGTCATAGATATAGTTTGTTGCTGCATAGTAGTGATAAGCAGATGTGTATGTACTGTTGATTATTGTAATGCTGCACCCACCTTGTAGCAATGCCAAAGGTGTGGTCACTGACTTTGCATCTCTCTCCCTCTTATGTAGGTCCCTGTAGCTGGTGAGTATGGTTTATGTAGATGCTTGAATCTACAAAACCATGCAAGTGAGGCCAAGTGCACGGACTGAACCAATGACACAAAGTTAACCAAGAAAGTCCAGCACAAATAGAGTGGGTTAAGAATAAACTTTAATTACATAAAAAGTGTCTAACCCAAATCCAACAAACCAGTTTTGGCTTCAAATAGCCTTCCTCAGTGTTGATCCAATTTTGAGATATTATAAATAACCATTGTAACATTTTGTTGGCCAATGAGTGACTGGCGAATATTCTCCCCCCTCAGTGTTTATATTCTTATCGTAGTGGAAGGACAATCAACTCATATCTGACTCATTGCAAGAAGGGCTCCACCACTAATCTTCATCAAACTACCCTATTTGAAGACAGGGTGACAGGCAGCGGTCCTTGTGGACATTGTAGTGCATGTGCACACATGTGTAAAACTAAGGAATTTACCAGCAGCAATACCTCGAAAATATACACAATTAATATAAGCAATTGCAGTAGCGATTGGGTTATTTATCTAGCTAGATGCTTTTGTTCTGCCTTTTATGTTGGGCAAACTTCACGTCCATTAAGATTTAGGATCAGTGAGCATTTAACTGACATGAGAAATAAAAGGCTCACAAATGCTCTCTATAAGCACACTTTAACCCATCATTCCTCCAAATTTCAATTCACCATTATAGACAAAATTCAGGGGAATATAATGTGCAAGACAGGGTGGCATGCCAAACTCAATGAAAAGGAATCAGGCTGGATAGTAAGGTTGGGAACTCTCTTTAAACCTGGCCTGAATGAGCATAATTAATTTGGCATGCACCAACAGGGGGACAGGAGCAATTTAGAATGTATTATTTAAATATTGTGTGTTTTTGTATGGATCAACACTGAGGAAGGCTATTTGAAGCCGAAACCAGTTTGTTGGATTTGGGTTAGCCACTTTTTATGTAATTAAATTGTATTCTTAACCCACTCTATTTGTGCTGTACTTTTTTGGCTAACTTTATGTAGATGCTTGCCAGTACATCGGGCATGTAATGGCTATGGTATAGTCTATACACACATCTAACACACTTAACCAGAATGCATGCTGTACATGTGCATGTATTGTTGCTGTGAAGTGCACGGCATCTCAGTGCTGACCATGATGAGGTATTGGAAGGGTATGTCAGACACTTGCAAGATAACTAACATCCTGTCATTGTGGAATGTGTCCACTGGGAGTAACAGCATGGTGGGAGACATGGCCTACAGTAGGGGCATGTATAGAACACACTCATATACAGTGCAACACCAATGTATATACCTGTAGGATACCAATGGGTACCAATGACAGAGTTGCACTATGGCATAAGGTATTACTCTGGTCCATATTATCAGCTGGGACTAGGCTGTAACATGTGGTGTTCAGTGTATGGGGCACTGCAAAGTGACACACGTGTGTAGGCCTTACTTGTCAAGCATCTGCAAAAAGGCTGAAGGTGGGGGGGTGTCAGCATGACATACCAGTGCACTGCAGCAGGGATCCTAAGGATGCTTAGAATGGCTGTATCTACACATAGGTTCAGGAACTGTGGTAGATGTAACCCTATCCCAACAGCAATAGTGATGGCAGTGTGTGAACACCAAGGGATGTGCACATGAGTAGACCTTGTAATTATGCAGATTAGGAGGACATGTGTAGGGCAGACTGAACATACACTGGCAAATGCAGATGGCCCATGCTAGTATACCCCTGCCAGGATTAGTGACTGCTGTAGTACACATAACAATAGGTGCAACAAACTATCATGATAAGGGTGTGCACACATATGCCCACACAGAGTGTATGCATCGCGGTCAACATCCACATACCTAACACATTCTGTAGACACTGCATGTGAAAGTACAGGACATTTGTCACATATCAGGCTCATGTACTGTTAAGATATGCGGTGATGTGGTCCCATGGCAGATCAAGGATGGGTGCATCATATCAATAAGGGTGTGTACACTCCCCATAGCCATGGTAGGCTCTGATGGTTGTCAGTGTAATAGTATTGGATTAGACATACATGGTCCGTTAATGCTCAGAGCTGTGCATCAAACGTCAGGCATTTACAAATGATATGTGTCCACATATCATCCCAGGTATGTGTTGCTGAAAAACATTGGGACTGTGAACATTAAAGTTGACATAACCAACACAGTACTACACATTCAGCAATGGGTTGTACACCTGTGAGATGTGGTGCACAGTACATGGCAGGGTGCAGAACAGGTGCACAGCAATACTGTGCACATGGGTGCAGTGGTATCCAAGGGAAGGGGCATCACCTTTTGACACAGCAAATGCATCACACACATGTATACTGTTGCTAGCATGAATTGACTATAGCTGCACTGCATGCTGTTGTGTACCATATGTTATGCATGTTGACAGATGGGTAATAGGAGGACTTTGTGTACTATCATTGTGCAACCTCACCTGTGTGTGTGTGTGTGTGTGTGTGTGTGTGTGTGTGTGTGTGTGTGTGTGTGTGTGTGTGTGTGTGTGTGTTTGTGTGTGTGTGTGTGAATCCTGGTGGGTAGTTAGTTTGTCTTTAGGGTCACCCTGGTGAAGTGGAGGGAGGTTGGTGCATGTAGACTGCATGTGTACATGTCTGTGTGTTTGTGTGGGTGGCCATGTATGCACATGTGTGATTGTGGGGTTGTTCAAACAGCAGTACCTCCCTTTGGGATTATGCAGTACATGGACATGGACTGCCACATTATACACCAGGAATACTTGGCATTTATGTAATCACAGGACAGCTGATAGTATAATAAGGTCTGTAGCATAGAACATGCATTGAGAGGGAAGGTAGACACCAGGTATACCCTTAATATCGCATTCATCAGAGAGGTGACTGACAACCCACGTATGCAGCACTACAGATGCATTGGGGAAGTACTAGCCAACACCAGGGAGTGTATCCATATATTACAGTTGTCACATGATAGGCTGACTGAGCAGCATATCTGGCATGCACTGAGAAATACATACACATGACACTCCAGTGTATGATGTCCAGACATACACAGGGTGAACACTGAATAACAGCAGTGAGGCCATCTAAAATCACTACACACAGGTCAGGCAGGTAATGTAGTAACATGTCTTGTGTTGTGATCACTTGTCTATGCATTTAGAGGACTGATATGTTAATGAGTGGTATCAATGTGTGTATGTTACCAAGTGTGATGCAAGATGGGGAACACATGGAAATGTACGTGGGACTGTCTGCAAAGTTATGGACAGGTAGGTATTACCGTGGTGTGTGTGTGTGTGTGTGTGTGTGTGTGTGTGTGTGTGTGTGTGTGTGTGTGTGTGTGTGTGTGTGTGTGTGTGTGTGTGTGTGTGTGTGTGTGTGTGTGTACTGTTATGCAATGCTGTACAGATTTTAAAGTGCATTTATTGTTTTTCCTCACAGGTGGCATGATGGGCCAGGGTCCCTCCTGCATGCAATCTGATGTTGGTGTCCATACAGACACCAAAGATGATGATAGTACTGTTGAGGCACACGTGGGGTTGTCAGGGGCTGAAACAGCACCAACATTTGACATCCCCCTTTTAGCCACCCCAACCCCGCACACAGTTTCAGTGCCTATACATACCCCATCACCAGTGGCCATAGTAGAGAGACAGCTGGCGTTTGGTGGCAGTGCACAGGAAAGTGTGGTAACCATGCCTACTGTGTCTGATTGCAGCAGGCATAGCGGGATGTCTGGCAGGGCACCACAGAGGCAGATGTCCCATGGTGCTCATGGTAGCGCCGCTGGTCATCATGCCCCTGGTAGACGTGACACAGCTGGCACCAGCAGTTGCATGTTTCAGGCTATCATGGCAGTGCAGGCATGTATTGAATGTTACACCAGACAGGGCCTGAGGCTGCAGAGGGCTGCTCTCACATCTGCAAGTGACAATGCCTGTGAACTGGCTGGTGCCATCTGTGCGTTAACTGAGTTCATGGATAGATGGTCTGGTGAGATGATGGCCCTCATCGACCATGGTCTGTCCATGCTTGAACGTGTGGTGGGAGTGCGTCGACAGCTGCATGGATGTAGGCCAGCAACGCCAACATCTGGCAGTCAACGTGGATGTGCTAAGAGAACAAGGGGCTCCTGTAGTGGCAATGCCAGCCCCGGCAGTGCAGGGGGGCACTGTCCACACCACAGTAGGCCATGACCACGTAGTCCTGGCCAGTCCCAGGAAGGGCCTAGTTCCAGCAGACATTTGTCATTGTCAGGTGAGAGTAGCACATCAAGGCCTGTACCTGGATGTGCCCATGGAACCCCTGGCAGGCATAGTCCACATGTCCGTGGCTGGAGGCAGTGAACTGCACACACTGCAAGGTATGGTTTGCAGCTGTCCATAAACACCTGTGTAGGGCAGCCACATGGCAGAACTGTGTGCATGCATACCCACACACTATACAAACACACCTTGGGCAACCCCATACCTACACACACCACATCACCATGCACATTTCTCCTCAGAACACCCCTCATCCACATACATGGTGTCAAATATATGGCCCACCCTCGGCCTCTGGCAAACCAACAACACACCCTGTGCATATGATGATATCTGTGTCACATCCCGAACATCCATACCACTGATGCAGGGACAGGCTAATATGGTTCTGATTCACACAGTGACTGTACTACAGTGTACCACAGTACTGCAGTGTAACATGTTGTAAGGAATAAAGTGTAATGCATATATGTCAGGTAGTGTAACTGTCCAGCAAAGATGCATCATAGCTGTTAGTAACACTGGTTGATTGTAGTCTCTATAATGATATCCATTTGAGTTGTAGGTGTGCATGTGTCAGCACAAGGATTGTCTGCAGTCATATTCCACAATGGGGTATGACACCGTGGTGACACCATGGCTGTGACATATCTGGGGTACAGTTGACGCATGTCAAAGGTTTGTATGACAGTTATTGTCTGTGCCACATGGACAGATGACCCACTGGGAAGTGTATAATCTGCATCCTAATGTAAACTCATCCACATACAAGCACACTCTTACTTGTCAACACCTAGGTATGTAGTGATACTGAAGTGTGTGGCTTTCATTGCACACATCACACAGCGTTTAGGGTGAGGTGTATTCCATGCTACATGATACATGCAGAACATCCCCAGACATGTACAGTATGCTAATAGGGGATGTAATGGATGTATATGGACAATACATAGTGTGACATACTTTCATATACACATTAACAGACACATAACAGGCAGACACATATCTGAGAGACCTGGCCCTATCGCTGCTAACTAACTTGACCATGTGTCCAATGTGTTACAGGTAGGCTGCACACAGCACATGCAAAACTGGCCTGGATTGTGGTATCAGTTACCTGCATGGTTGATGGTGACAGTGGTAATCATAATTTGGTACATGGGACATATACCGGGTGCACCTTGGTGTAATGACAGTGTACACAGCACCCACATCCTCCAGTGGATATTGTACTCCCTAAAACCCATGACGACACTCTGACATTCCCACCATCACACATTGGCCATGACTGCAAGACAACCCATTGTATATCCCAACAGTGGCACTACAGGAATATGCATCTAATGCACATGCCACACACATAGTATGGTGTTGCATTGTCATGCCTCACCTATGAGCAGCAACAACACTATCTGTGCTACTGTGTGACAATGGGTATTGTAATAGGAGTATGTGGCCTTGGAATGCTGTACCTTACAGATATACAGAGATGCACACATACACTTGCCAGAACACAATGGGTATCCCATGCCTATCAACCCATTTGTACAACACTGTTGTGCTGGTACTGCAAGGCTTGTGTAGCCGGTATGGAGCGGAGATTAACAGGGTACATGTAATGTCCCATACAGCAGAAGCCACATCTGACTATGGCAGTGGGTGATGCAGTGGTTGTGGAGGCCCTCATTGAATTCTCAAGTACAGGTGTGCTAACACACAGACACTGCTATACTCAGTCATGCACACATACACATTTGTCAGTACAGGGGTGCATTGCTCCAATGGTCATAGCTGTGTACCTAGCTATTGTCCAAGGAGAGATGGGTTGTATAGGGGTTGTGTGTACAGTGGTATCCTGCCACCTGCCATGTGGCAGCAGGCAATCTATCAACAGACACTACTGTGGTGACCCTCAGGGTGAGAGTGACATGCATCAGCCAATCCTCCAGCTGCCTCCTGCACATGGCCACTGAGGTAATCAAGTTGAAATGTATGCAACATGCATTACAACACATGGTTAGTGTCTGTGATGGAGACCTGTACCCAAGCATGGTCTGTTGACTGTGGTAGTGTAGTGGGGGTACCCATGGCATGTGGTGCATACAGGGTGTTATCTCCTATATGTGCCAGTTCTTACAAAGCTGGGTAGACATGTGAGTGTCAATCAAGCTTACATTGCCTGTACATATCCCAGCTTGATACCTGCCATCTGCACATCTGTACAGGGACTGACAGTCATCAGCTTGGCAAGTAGCTATGCAGTAGGATGAATCTGTTGACAGATAGATGGTTGACAACAATATGTATGCCATAACTACATGTCAGAAGCCCTCACTAACATGTGCTGTACAGAAGGTAGTCTACAGTTACATTCCACATGCCAGATCATTACCCACTAGGGGTTATATACTGTGACACAGCTCACACACCAGGGATACAACAAGGAGGCCTGAGAGTCCAGCTATGCCTGCAAGTGAGCCTGTTGTCAGTACTACATTTAGCACTCTACTCTTGCCTGGTTAAGCACTGTCAACAATAGTACCTCCATGATACACTACATGCCAGTGTGACAGCATATACCCTGGGCTACTACCCCTGTATGTAACACAGTCACATGGATAACACTGCTGTACAGGCCTCATATACATCTCTGTCCCACGCATGACACTCACACCCCTTGCTACTGTAATGACAGCACATAGGCGCATGTATTATACATGCCATTACATACACTTATTACAGATGTCATTACCCTGCTATGTTATCTGACTGGGTGGTGTGAACTGGTTACCATGGCTAAGCCATGCTTAGCAGGTATCAACATTGCTCCAATATAACAGCTAAGCACTGTGTAAATGCCCACATGTTTACTGGTAGCTTGGCACTGCTTAGCTTTGCACAAACCTGCGCAAACGCACTTAAAGCTGCTCAAAACTGCCTTAACCACTCTGTATCCAACAGCCCTTGTTCTGCCCAGCAACAAAATGAACAGCCCTTGCAGGTCTTGAACTCAGGACCCTGTACACTATAGTCACAACACTTAACCACTACGCTATAACCACTGTGAAGACAGCTGTTGTTTTCCAATATAAGTAATTAGGGACCTGGGGACCCAAGTTGATAGCAATCTCTCATTTGACAACCACATGGCCAAAGTGGTTAGAAAAACATTTTATATAGCCCACCTAATCATGAAGGGATTCACATCTAGATTAGTGGAGGTCATCATGCCTCTTTACTCATCCCTCATCAGGCCCATAATCGAGTACAATGCCCCTTTTGGGATGTACCTTACCAAACACCTGCAGCAACTGGAAAGACCCCAAAAGTACCTCACCAAGAGGATCAAAGGGCTCAAACAGATGCCATCTGCTGCCCGGTTAAAGAAACTCCAGCTCTATTCAGTGGCATACCGCCTTTTCAGAGGCGATCTGTGCCTGACGTATAAAGCCATGTCCAACCCGGAATTAATGGACATGCTGCACCTCAGAAAATCCAAATCCCATCAAGCTACACGCTCGAGAGACTTGATCCTCAGCACTGAAATAAATAGGACATGCTGGAGGGACAGATTCATAACCCAGAGGCTCCCTTCACTATGGAATAAAATCCCAGTCCAGGTTAGGCAGAGTCCCTCATTGATTCTCTTCAAGAGGAGTCTTGATGAGTGGATGGGAGATTGTAGGTTTACCCCGGGTATCACTTCTGTGTCACTGTTAGACAGAGGCACAGTATACTAACCTCGAAAAAGGGCATAGCAAAATTCATTTAAAATGGGTGGCAAAAGCCAAACATACTCTGGCTAGGCTTATAAATGCCCTAGGGCAGATAGCCTAGTATGAACCTATGAACCTATGAACCTATATCTGTCAATACACATATCGATTAGTATTGCACAGTTGCCTTTGCCTCCACAATTATGTAGTACTTGTTATTAATATGACTGTTGCATCACATATGTAATTTTACCATAATGTATACATAGCAGATACATACATTGAGATACATCTGGGAGGGGTATATACTGTGAGGTTTACACATGACAGGAATATGGATATATATATATATATATACATATAATAGGTTGATATATGTCTACATGTACATACACATGTATATTCATACATATGTCTGTGTATACAACTGTATAGTGCAACATATGTATGGCCATGCTTACATCTCCTCGCATGTTTCATACACATATATATATATATATATATATATATATATATATATATATATATATATATACACACACACACATATATGTATATGTATATATATATATATATATATATATATATATATATATATATATATATATACATATATATATATATATATATATATATATATATATATATATATAGCAGTTATATGTATATATAGCTACAAATGTATGCACATCTTATGTGTACATATATGCCTATTTATGTAGATATATATGTAGATATCTATAACTATATGTGCATTCATATCTATTCTGATATACCTATTACTGTCAATATATATGTAGATATCCATATGTGCATATGTATCTCTATCTGTATATGTGTAGACATATATTGCTGTGTATATGTATATATCTTAGTGTTTATTTGTATGTATACATATATATATATATATATATATATATATATATATATATATATATGTACATATACATATCTATCTATGTAGGTCGATATGTATATGTGTATATATCTATATAGATATATGGATAATTATATATGCAAATATGTCCACCATATGTACTGAACATGGAGTGGAGCCGTACCTTAGCCCCAATAGTCCCGACCTCTTAGTGCAAGGGATGTCAGGTATGTAGTGCAGGTATATATGTAGATTATTGCTACTGTGATAGGGGTTGTCTTCACAGACATGTTGTGTGTGGGAGGTCACATCTGCTTTTAACATGTGTGCCATTGGCTACTGACAGATATCCTAAGGATATCATAGTACAGTACCTCTGCTAGCGCAGTAATGATCCTGTGGACTACAGCAGAGATATGGCCAATACATATGGACAGTCTGACACACTCTGGTCAGTCCAGAGGTATACACAGAACCCCTTAGTGCAAGACATGTGGACCAGGCCGGACAATGTGGATGTTTACAGCCATGTAGATGGGTATATCACATAAATACTGGTATACATTTGCCCCCATAGGTTATGCTTTCACACACCCCTGTCTGTCCTGGCACATAATAACACTGGTACAGAGGTGCCTTGGCCACACACTACCCACTAGCTACTGACATACATCTGTACAGCATCCCACTGCTTTGTCTGACATACATGACTGTTATGGTAGCCTGGCAGCAGTACATCTGGCAAGTATCGGGACATAACATCACACTGGGTAAGTACACTAAGCTGCTAGGCATGTAACAAAGCATTGTTCAGGCTACAGGCAGACGTCCACAACACTGGCCTACATTTTTTATGGGGGGGTTACACTTGTACCTGCATATATAGCAGGCTCTACAGGCATGTCACAGCACAGAGTAACAGACTCCTGTGTGAGAGTGTATAACGACAACCAATGTGAACACAGCCTCAGCCACATATGGTAGCTAGCGTAATATTACAGTATATGGACTATCTGATCAACACCATCCTCATATGTGCCACTCACACACTAACCTTACATATACTGGGACTACACAGTATGGTCTGATGCCTGTCTATGGTATGGGACATGTGTGTGTTTGGTCCTACAAACATGTAAGCTGATAGGGTAACATACAGTGGAGCAGCATGTAACATCAGATAGAACAGGACCAAGAACAATGACCTCTATCACAGTCTGTACACAGGCCAAGGTACATATTCACAATGTACACACTGTCGACAATCACTATAAGTACACAGACCCTGATACTGTACACACAACCACAGATTGCCCATGTTATGTCC
This sequence comes from Protopterus annectens, assembly GCF_019279795.1. Taxonomy (NCBI): domain Eukaryota; kingdom Metazoa; phylum Chordata; order Ceratodontiformes; family Protopteridae; genus Protopterus; species Protopterus annectens. The sequence goes on along the minus strand of NC_056749.1, from coordinate 102,261,118 downwards.
TCAAAGATATACTATACATCTATACATCTATACTACTATACATGACATGTGTCACAGTCTGATATCTCACTGGCTTGTTATCAGATATGATGCCAATAAACTATGGTGTACAGAACATATGCACCTCTTACTGCATGACATATGGACACAGGTTTTCAGAGTTGTGGCTGGAGGCACAAACACAGGGCCGATATTGACATGTTGCTGTGATAACCTCATACATTTACTTTTGTAACAGTGTTTGTTGTGACATATGTCCTATGAGGGATATGAAGTCAGTAACTCTCATGTCTGTCACCATGTACTGACTGCAATCCTCACACTATGCTTCTGCAGTTCACAGATAGATGCTCTGTGAGTAACACAAGATACAAAAGGCACCACACACTGCCCAGTCTGCAGATGAGCCTGCAGATGAGGGGTTCCTCAGAAACATACCACTGTCATGACAGGTATTAAAACATGTAGACCAGCCATATCCACACACACCCTGTTAAACCAACATTACACCAAATGCAGAATAGCAACACTTACATTCTGTAGTCATGTCAGACTCATACCCCTCTTGTGTGTTGGCCTGTTTCCACAGTGTATGTTGTTAAAGGTAAATCCCCAATCCATCTGTGATGCTGTTTGCCAAACAACAGATCTAGGTCCTGCTCACAGTGAATGAAAAGGCCCAACACCAACATGATGTTCCTAGATATTGGGAGTGTGTGTCCATGCAATTGGCTATAGGAATGTTACCACAGCTGTTTCACATGCAATCAGCTAGAGGAGGACTGCAATTCATGCAGAGGCCATCAGCTGATCATGAGAATCACTTACAAAACACATGCTGCTGCCTAAGCAAAGCAGGTATAAGTCTCCACATCCACCAGAGAAGGTGTGAGAAAGGCAGACAGAGGCAAAGATAAGTCAGGGAGTGGGTGAGAGAGTAAAACCTAAGCATGTTTGTATCACACACCTACTAGTACAGGGTATCAACCCCTGACTGACTATGTATTGCTATCACATGTCTATGCAGTTATTGGATGTGCCACATAACTTACATGTTGAGGAGCTCTCCAAACATATATGTGATGGTGAGTGACATCTGCAACAGTGATATGGTAGGTGTAGTACATATGCCTGTCCACATGAACAGGTGTCAGCATCAACACAGCCACACTCTCTCAGTGACCCTCACATAATGACACACTTGGCAGGGTCAGGAATACACCTCCTCACTAGTTAGTTTGCCACAATACAGTATTGTGCAGGTATCACATGCACCACAGGAGTTATCCAGAGGTTATCTGGGCAAAGGGTATGTGGAGGTGTCTGACATCAGACAGCATGCTTCAGTATGACAATAAGGACAGCTACCACTGCCAAAACCATTCAGGACCAACCAAAACTATAGAGAATGTTGTTGATTGCCACACAAATACCGACTAAGCGCTTTCACCATACAAGGCATCATCAGAGTCGGTACAAATTCAGACAAACACAATATTTAAATGATTTGCTTCAAAATAATTAATGACATCATGAATTAAAGAACCAATGAGCCAAACCTGCACCAGTTTAAAATTCCCTTTCCATATACATCCAACACAACTTAAAGATACATATAAAATTCATTATCCCACACATCAAGTACACATATACATTACTTAAAAATGTATAACATAAACAGTATATACATATATTTACACCCATATCAAAACAACCAGTTATTACAAATGCAAATATAAATATAAACATAAATTGAATTAAATAATTAATTGCAACTGGATTTGTGCTTTAAAACTGGTTTGCTGGAAATAAAATCATTAATGCCAGGGAAACTCATAGCATCGAGCCTCACCTGCCATTCAACCTCTAACATAGCCACCTTGTTGCCAATGTCTCCCCCCTGATCCTCATAAATCCTATCTATAATAAAAAATAAAATTTTTTAAAATCATTACATTGGCAACTATGCAAGAGAAGGACAGCGCTGGTAAGGGGGCAGTGTCGACTGTCAGCCCTACTGATTCACAGGTGGAATTATTTACTCTGCATTCTCCTGTTTCATCTCCGGCTTCTATTATGCCTGGACAGAATTGTAATGCCAAAGGTATTTTTTCTGAGGTGGTTTCCAACCCTAAAGGGAAACCAGGTTCGAATTCTAACTCAACTGCCCGTGGAGTCCCCGATGTACGTGCATTTCCTGGCTCTGCATCCAACCAGAGGGAAGCAAATGGTTCAAGTCTAATTGTGACCAACGAGGATCGACCTGCAATAGGTGCCCCGCCCAACGATGTGATGAGTGACAGGGGAGGCCATGATCTTCAGTCGTGGTTCGAGACGCCTGTATTGGGGGACTATGTTGGTTTTTCAAACTCGCAGTCGGCGGGTTTTCTCAATCTTAAGGATCAAATTTCCAGGTACGATAAGCTCTGCACTAAATATAGAGCATTACAGCTTGATAATCTGTTTTTGAAACAATCAAAGGTGCTTAAACAAGTGCCTATGGGGCTCCATCTGTGGAAGCTCCCTATGGGAATTGACGGTGGTTCTGACGCTTTTAGTGACTTGGTTGCTTTATTTGACAAGGTGGGTTTGGAGATGCTGGATATTATTATCAACAACAACTGTGCTAAATTGCTGTTGTTGCGCGAGGACATTACTAAATTGCACAATAGCATTACTACTGATTTATTATTTTTTCAATATGAGGCCAATTTTCAGAGGGTTTTAAGGAACTTGGAGTCCTTTGTTGCAAAAAATAAAGTGGTAAAGCAGAAAAAGTTGGCAAGAGACACATTTGATTATCAGCACCATTGTGCTTACCCACCGGGTAATAGGTTACAACAAGCTTTGCCTGGGAATGCTCATTCTCATGGGGGGTGGGAATCAACAGAGGGCAACCTTTGTTAACTCTGTACCAGATTGTGACAATCTTGATATGCATGACAATGGGATAGACGAGGATGTTTTTTTGGACCAGGTTCCGGGCCCTCGCAGGTCGGAGAGACTTATGAAGAGGGATCAAAGGTCCACGATGGTGGACAGACAATATGTGGGGAGAGGTCGAGGCCTTCAGCAGAGGTGGTTTTAGTGACTTTTAACAACAACAATAGTGATATCTGTAATTTGTTTAATGTTTGTTCTGAGCCAAATCTTATTGATGCACTAGTGTGTGTTAATGGGGGGGGGGGGTTTATGTTACGATGAGCATACGTTCTTTCATGATTTATCTTGTATTGCAACTGATGATGATGCTTTGAATGTTAAATATGCTGGACCCATGGGTGACAGGTGTGGGCAGTCGATGCCTGACTTTAATTGTGATATTTTAGGCACTAACAGTGATGTAATTGGCAGCAATGCGAATTTATCTGATTCTGCATTTTGTGTTGGTTGTAAAATTTTGAAACAATGTGTTTTTTTTATCTACAATTATACTGACATCGAGGTAGGGGATGTGCATTTTCAGTTGTTTACCAAAGGTATTAGTTTTGTACCAAACTTTAAGTTAGATATTGCTCAAGTTATGATTGATGTAAAGCTTTTTATGAGGAGATTGAATTTAGAAATTTATTTTCATGACAAAAAGGATGTTTGTTCATTGAATGGTAGCTCTACAGTTCCTGTACTTAGAAGGAAAAGTACTTTTATCCCACCTAGTTTGAATGAAATTACAGCTTTAGAAAAATTGTTGGAGTTTGAGATTAGAAGGATATGTGGTGGGGAAAAATAAATCTAGGGATAATTTAACCCCACAAGAGAGGTTGGTTCTTAAGGAACTGAGATCCTCCAACAACGTTAGATGTATGAGACCAGATAAAGGTGGGGGTATGGTTTTAATGAACAAGATTGATTATTTTACATCCATGATGGTTATTCTTGAAGATATAAGTACGTATACAAGGGCTTCTATCAATGAAATCAATGTTGCCTACAGGAGAATTGATTTGTTCTTGTTGGATGCTTTGTTCCAAGGTGACATTACAGAGGCGGAGTTTGATTATCTCATGGTTAAACATCCTGTTACTCCGTGCATCTTTGGTATTCCAAAGGTGCACAAGGGCACAGAAAAGTTACAATTCAGGCCGATTGTGGAAGCTAGGGGTTCAAAGACTGAGCCCCTTGCTGCATTTGTGGATGAGTCATGTAAAACAGTCCTCAGGGATGTGGCCCATGTTGTGAGGGATTCATGGCATTGCCTCGAGAGACTGAGAGCGGTGGGGAATTACCATAGGTCTTATGGTTTTTTAACAATTGATGTTGTTAATTTATTCTCGGTTATTCCCCATGTGGAAGGTTTGTAGATGTTTAGTGACAGTCTGAATTTGTGTCAAACTATCAGTAAGAGCAAAATCAATTTTATCTGTGACTTGATGGAAATTACCCTCAAAAATAACTTCATTAAATTTGAAGGGGAAACTTTTCAGCAGTGCTCTGGAGTAGCAATGGGGGCGAAATGTGCCCCAATCTTTGCGAATTTGGTGTTGTTGGCATGGGAAAGAGTTTTTATCTTTCCATCGAGATTTTTTGCCAGCATTGTGCTTTACAATAGGTTCTTGGATGACCTGCTTATTTTATGGGATGGAGATGAGACCAGTGCGGTTGAATTTGTTCAATATTTGAATTGTACCACTAGCCATTTGAGATTTACCCATGTATGGAGTACAGATAGAGTGAATTTTTTGGATTTAACTATCATCAAAGATAGGGATGGTTTGTCGAGTACTTTGTATAGGAAAGACAGTTATTCTAATTCACTCTTACATTTTGTGTGTTGCCAACCTTACCACCAGAGAAGAGGGGTGGCTAAGGGTCAAATGGTATGCATTTCTAGATTGATAAGTGATGATGATTTATTTAAGCAAGAAATATATAAGCTTATAGGTATGTTTTTAGATAGGGGATATCCACTTAAGTTATTATTAAAGGTGAAGAGAGAGGTATCTAGGAAAAGGATTTCTGTATATTCTCCTATCCTTAAAAGCATTGTAGAACCCACTGGGGATGAACAGAAACATGGCTCAAATAGGTTAGTTTGTCCTGAAGGACCTTGTTTTATTTTAAAATTTAATGAGAAGGCTGGTGAAATTGGTACGGTACTGTGGGATGCGTGGAACCATTGCCTGGGTAATGCAACTAAGGAAATTGTAGGGAGGGCACCTAGGATTGTGTATAGTAAAGGTGAAAATTTGAAAAGGATTCTTGAAAAGGTGCCTAGGGTTAGGAAATCTCGGATGTCTAAATGTGGTAATTGTAGGTGTTGTAGATTCATTGCTGAAGGTGCACATTTATGTGTTAAAGGGTTTGAGCGTACCTTGTCTTGTCCAGGGTTGTGTAACTGCAACACAAAGAATTTGGTGTATGTTGCTTTGTGTATTACATGTGACGCCTTCTATGTGGGAATGACCACACGTAGATTGCGTGACAGGATTAGTGAACATGTACGAAGTTTGAAGAAGAAAGATCAACATAATGTGATATTCTTGCATAGTTGCCAATGTAATGATTTTAAAAAAATTTTATTTTTTGTTATAGATAGGATTTATGAGGATCAGGGGGGTGACATTGGCAACAAGGTGGCTATGTTAGAGGTTGAATGGCAGGTGAGGCTCGATGCTATGAGTTTCCCTGGCATTAATGATTTTATTTCCATCAAACCAGTTTTAAAGCACAAATCCAGTTGCATTTAATTATTTAATTCAATTTATAGTTATATTTATATTTGCATTTGTAATAACTGATTGTTTTGATATGGGTGTAAATATATGTATATACTGTTTATGTTATACATTTTTAAGTAATGTATATGTGTACTTGATGTGTGGGATAATGAATTTTAAATGTATCTTTAAGTTGTGTTGGATGTATATGGAAAGGGAATTTTAAACTGGTGCAGGTTTGGCTCACTGGATCTTTAATTCATGATGTCATTAATTATTTTGAAGCAAATCATTTAAATATTGTGTTTGTCTGAATTTGTACCGACTCTGATGATGCCTTGTATGGCGAAAGCACTTAGTCGGTATTTGTGTGGCAATCAACAACATTCTCTATAGTTTTGGTTGGTCCTGAATGGTTTTGGCAGTGGTAGCTGTCCTTATTGTTTCACTTGGAGTGTTGCCCTGTATTGGGTTTTGCATTTATTGTTTTATGCTTCGGTATGACAATGGGGGCTGTAGTGAGCATGAATGTGGTCAAAAGCATCATACACCACACACACAGACACAGGGTGCAAGTACTGCATGCATGGGTGCATTGCTTCATGGGTGTGTAGTAGCTGACTGTGCCAAAAGGCTATACAGGGCTAGGTGATGAGCATACCTTGGCATCAGGCCACATGACAATGGTCTGCAGTGTGACTCAGGGATGTAGTGTCTGGAATGTCCCACACAAGTGGGTATTGTGTTCACCATCCAGTCACCTGGGTAACTATTGTGTGTGGCCATTGCTGTGCATTGCTTGCCATATATGTGTTCTTTAGTCCATGACATGGACAGTGTCTGGGATGTGCACATGTCCCACATGCATGTACAGTAACATGTGGAACTGTACCTGGGGTGTCTGGCCCATGCTGTGTACACAGATTGTTATAATCAGATGTGCCAGTCCTGGCCTCATGTGGCTTGACTGGTAATGGACAGCAGGTTGACCCTGCACCTACATTGATAGCATGATACAGGTATTCGCTGGTGTCAGTTTCATCTGTCCATACAGGGCATGCGTTTAAGGCATGCTATGCCCTTTGTGAGTCACATTTGATGGCACTACAGGTGTTGCAGGTGTCCAGTGAGGAACATAGTGAAGTCGCACTGTCTGCATGTACATGCCTATTGTACTCATGGACAGGGTGCCATGGCCTCTGTAGTCCAATGCAATCACACCATGGTTACTATCTGTGGGCAATATGCAGGGTACTACCAACATAGTGGTTGTTGTCTAGGCAAGTGTGTTTGTGTATGAGACATGGGTTGAGAGTGTTCTCTGACTTCAACTTCCCAAACATAGACTGGGTGCATTACTCAAGCCCCAACACCCTAGCCCAAAGGTTCCTGGAATTCATCAACTCAAATGCGATGGAACAACTAGTCACCTCCCCAAGGTGAAATAATATACTTGACCTGATCATCACAAACATGGGGACAAAATGCTCAACACTGGAAGTATACCCCTCACTAGTGAGATCAGACCATAAACTAATAACCCTAGATATTCATATCCCACCTCCACCCCCAGCACAAAAGACCACAGTGAGAAACTTCTCAAAAGCCGACTTTACACTCCTTAGGACTGAAACGGTATCCTTCAAGCCCCCTGGGCCAGTGGAAACCACATCCCACACTGCTGAATCCTTCACAAATGCTTTCTACGGGCATCTCCAAGAATGCATGGATCATGCAATCCCAAATAAAACCAAGACCCTTTCCACCAAAGGCAGGCATCCTATCTGGTGGACCCCAGCCAAAAACAAACTTTATGACAAGAGAAGGAAGCTACTGCAAGACAGAGCAAAATCCCATAAAGGGAAGGCATCCCTGATCAGCACTAGCAAAAAACTACGTTCACTAATAAAAATCATCAAAGGCCAACTTCGAGAGAAAAATCGCTAAGGACACTAAAGACAATCACAAGGCCTTCTTCAGTTATGTTAGAAACCTGGGCGGAAACCCTCAGATATGCGCAGAGTTAGTTCATAACGGCACAAAATACACTGAACCCACAGATATTGCCAACATACTAGCAGACAGGTTCAGTGCAAATTTCTCCCCTCCCTCTCCCCCAAAAGACAAAATAAATATCTCAGCTGAATGCAACCTCCCTGAAATCTCAGATGTCCAGGTGAGAGCTGCCCTCAGCAAAGCTAAAAATACAGCATCCATGGGAACTGACGGTATGCTATGTGAACTCCTAGAGGAGCTAAACCCGCACATAAGAACGCTGTTTAATCTTAGCCTTGCGACAGGATACGTCCCTGAACACTGGCATACAGCTACAGTGGTCCCACTCCACAAAGGTGGCACCTCTACAGACCCCGGAAACTACCGCCCCATAAGCTTGACCAGCCTGTTCTGCAAAGCTATGGAAAGGATCATTATGGAACTCATAAACAAAGACATCGGGGACCTACAGACAATCGACCCTACCCAGTTTGGCTTTGTAAAAGGCAGATCCTGTCTTTTAAACCTGGTGGACTTTTTTGAAACAGTCACTAGAGCCATCGATGAAGGCAAAGCAGTTCATACAGCCTACCTGGATCTGGCAAAAGCCTTCGACACAATACCTCACTCAGGCATCATAGATAAGCTCAACAGCTTAAATATGCACCCGTTTGTCACAAGATGGGTTGCAAACTGGCTAAAGGACAGAACCCACAAAGTCAGAATAGCAGGAGCTATGTCATACTCTAAGCCAGTCACAAGTGGAGTACCACAGGGCTCTGTCTTGGGACACCTCTTGTTCGGCATTTATTTCTCAGATGTGCAGGCAAAAATAGGGGGGTTGTGGCTGACAAAGTTTGCAGACGACTGCAAACTAGGCGCCATAGTTGACACACCAGCTGACACATGCATCCTCCAGAAGGGCCTCACAGAAACAGACGACTGGTGCCAGAGCCATGGCTTTAAACTAAATGCCAAAAAATGTATAGTCATCCCCTTTGGAAAAACAAAGTACCCACACATTACCACATAGGTAGTAATCCATTAAGTACGGAAAATGTAATCAGAGACGTGGAGACCCAAGTTGACAGTGACCTCTCATTTGACACCCACGTCGCCAAAGTGGTTAGAAAGACCTTCTACCTTGCCCACCTTATCATGAAGGGATTTATATCCAGATCAAAGGATGTCATTGTACCCTTATATTCCTCCCTTATCAGGCCTATGATTGAGTACAATGCCCCATTTGGTATGTACCTCACCCGGCACCTGCAGCAGCTGGAGAGACCCCAAAAGTACCTTACCAAGAGGATCAAGGGTCTCCAGCATATGTCATATGCTGCCAGACTGAAAAAGCTCCAGCTCTATTCAGTAGCATACCGCCTGCTCAGAGGTGATCTGTGCCTCACATACAAGGCCATGTCCAATTCAGAATTAATGGACATGTTCCACCTCAAAAAATCCAAATCCATCAGAGCCATGAGAGCTAAAGATCTAAACCTCAGCACAAATATGAATAGGACATGCTGGAGGGACAGATTCATAACCCAGAGGCTTCCCGCACTCTGGAACATGTTACCTGTCCATGTTAGGCAGAGCCCCCTCACTGACTCTCTTCAAGAGAAATCTGGACGAATGGATGGGTGATCGTAGATTTACTCCGGGGATCATCTCTGTGTCATTGCTAGATAGAGGCACAGTAAACTAAATGTAATTTAAATTGTACACTTTTGTATCATTACATGGGGTGGTGAAAGCCACATACACTTTGGCTAGGCTTATAAATGCCCTAGGGCAGATAGCCTACTACTATACTATGAAACTATAATACAAGGGTTGCTAACTTTGTTCATCAGGCATTGATGTCACATGTAGGGGTATGGATTGGCACCCCAGTCTCTCGGCTATTTCACATATGTTATCCTTGTAAGGTGGACATTGTGACATATAACAAGGCCACCATATAAGAAATTTGCAAAACCCACTCCACAATGAGTCCAGTTGTTGCACACTCACAGCCACCTCCAGACAGGATACAAATGACAAACACAGATACACACACACACACACACACACACACACACACACACACACACACACACACACACACACACACACACACACACACACACACCTGCCATGTCTGGGATTAGAACTCCTACCTAACTAATTTATTACACTAAGGCACTACAGAGTTATTGGACGTGCCATGGAGACTACTGGGCTACACCTTTCCCAAAGGTGTATTTCACAGTGAATGACATCAGCAGCCTTGCCAAAGTAGGGCATTTGAATTGTAGTGAGAGTGAATAGCCTAAAAGGCATTGCTCCCTATACCGACAGACAGAGGCACAGACACGCACAGACACACACACACACACACACACACACACACACACACACACACACACACACACACACACACACAGTTGCCATTCTGGGATTAGAACGCCTACCTAACTAGTTTATCATACTACAGAATTATGCAGTTTTATTATGCGCCACATAGATTGCTGGGTTACGCCATTCCCCAAGGTGTATTTCAAAGTGGATGACATCAGCAGGCTTGTCATAGTAGGGCTATGGGGAGGGCAGTGTGTGTGCATGGCCATAACCCAATTCATCTAGAGGTTGACACACCACATGCAGGCACACGCAGGGTTATATTCTGCAGGTACATGTATACAGCTGCTAGATGACTACTGCCTTGTACAGTCATGTTGCACAGCTAGCACTTGCACCACATAGTCTGTAATATTGACGGATACCAGTGGCTAATTTCTACAGTGAGTGACATTTACATATCATGTGGTTGTAGCCATTTGGCTGCATGCTGGTTGGGACAGGCCTCATGATGGATGTTTTTTTGTCACAGTCACTATCTTCCACACATCTATGTATGTCTACTTTTGGCATATTATAGTGTTTTGTCCTTGGATATATGTGTGTATTCTTATCCAATGTGTGTGCAAAGCATGACTGGTGTTTACTGAGGAGTGTATGCACTAACATCTGCAACTGTCAGATATGTATGGTCCACTGTTGTTTGCAGACATGGGCTTCATTTGTTTAAGTGTGTGAGCATGCCTGGTATGACCTTTCAGTATGTTGTTGTCTGACATTGCCTTAATTTCTCTAAGTGTGTGATCATGCCCAGTACTCCCTTCTGTACTGAATGTGTGGATCCATTCCAGGTAGTTTGTACTTCAGTGCAGACCTTTGTGTTGTACACCTACAGGTAGCAAACTGTTTCTGCAGGGTATCCGTAGATCATTTAGCAATATGGGGACAAACTGCAAGGGATGGTGTGTACTGTGTAGGTGATTGTGTCTGTGCTACTTCTGCTACATGGTACTGGTGTTAGCAGAGATATTCAGACATGTGTACTGTTATACACTGTGATGTTTTATGTCCGCAAGTACTGTCAGGCAGACATTCTTGCTCACAGTGATGTCCTGGGGAACAAGGGTGAATGCAGCTGTGTCTGGTTTTGTGGGCAGATGCCTACATATTCATGGTAGGTTATGCCATTCTGGAGGGGGAATTACAGACACTTGCTGCTGGGTTGGTGTATCTGATTCAGCACCTTGGTACAGAGCAGTATGGCCTTATCTTGCTGTGGCAATACCTCACAGCTGTACAGATTCACACAGGTTACTCAGAGGCAGGGGCCGTGAGTCAGGACATTACCCCTATTGTGGTGTACAGGCAGGTTTGTAGCCACCCATTTATGTGTTTGCAGCCAGAGGTAGTGCATGCACACAGCTGTGTCGGACCTTGCACATTTCTTGCTGCCCATGCTCCCACCCCCCCCTTCTATTATTCTTTCCACCACCATACATTATGCATACATTCCCTGATACTTTCCCTAAGGTTATCACCTCATCACAGCTGTGTTTTGGTGTTGGTCCACAGTTCATGCAGTGGGACATGGTGGACATGTTACTGTGGTTTGTCCAGATGGCCTTGCAAATGGCTTATGTGGAGTGTTTTATGTTGTTATTTGGGTGTCCATAACATAACATGCATTGGCAGTACATGTGAGACACAGGCCTTTGGCAGAGGCCTGTAGGCCATCTGGTGGTGATATGGGCCAGCTGTGGCAGGCCATTGCATTCTGTCAGTCCTACAGTCTGAGACCGCCATGCAGTATATTCCCCTGCGGTGACAGGGTAGTTGTTCATGCCAATACTTTTTATCAGTATTGATCAGGTGGTGTGGATGCTGGCAGGGTGCTACGTACAGCTAGGGACACCCCTGGATGGGACATCTGCACTTCATGCTGTATTCTTTCACTATTGCCCTATACAGGTGGGGGTCATATTGTACCCATTCTCAACAGCAGGGATACGACCTGAGAGGTACCTGTGGGTGGTGTTTGGGTGAGCTGGGTGCATGTGTGCTATGGACACTACCTGCATCTGACACACAGATATACATGGGGCATTTCAGTTATGCTGGCATGTGCAGGTACATCAGGTGTTTCCCAGTACATGAGTCCTACCACCTTTGTGATCTGCAAGTGTTTGGGCAGACGACACTGGTATTCCCTACTACAGGCCCAGATAATGTGATGCATACCTGTATGTACAATTCCAAGGGTGTGTCCATTTCACAGTTACACATTATATACTGTATGTCTGGGGTACTTTCCCCTGTGTACTGCCTGTGTATCTAACCCAACAGCCATGACATGTCAGTCTTTCAGATGGTGACACATATTACCACCATACATTTACAATGGCTTACTGCTAGAATGTGTTATACTGGTGGGAATTGTCTTTGGCGCTGCAGTTGTGAGGACTTGGCCCTGTCATCAGCAGTAGTGGGCAAAGACCACCAGGTCATACCTCAACATGCATACATACTAACCACTCTCACACAATATGAAACACACACCAACCTAACACACACATACGTGCATATTGTATAAATGCTACAATCTATCCTGCTACCTTGGCCACCTCTGGGCATCTGTGCTCCACTGGTATTATACCTACACATACATGTTACTACATTTCTACATAGGATTGGGGGGGGCACACCAGACTGGTACTACATTTCTATACAGGATTGGGGGAACACCTGACTGTTACTACATGTCTAAGTAAGGTTGGGGGGCACACCTGACTGTTTCTACATTTCTACACAGGATTGGGGGAGGGTGTCACACCTGACTGTTACTACATTTCTACACAGGAGTGGGGGGGGGCACCCCTAACTATTTCTACATTTCTACACAGGATTGGGGGGCACACCTGACTGTTTCTACATTCCTGCATAGGATTGGGGGGCACACCTGACACTTGTACACATTTGCTATGTCTGTACTGGTATGTCAGGTTCTCCATTTCATTCTGTATTCTAACCTATCATGCTAACTCGAGGCATATCAGTGTCTTAGGTTTTATTGACCTATATATCAGTTTCTGACTTCCTACCCTTCAGAACTAACATCCCACCGCCTGACCTGCTGTAGTCTGTCTGTGTAGGCCTGAGGGGGGAGGTTACCCATAGGCATCATTCAGAGTCCTTGGCACAGCCTTTGTTTGTGTTTGTCTACACCTGTCCTGCTGGCTGAGACTGTTGTTGGGTATGTGAACCTCCCTGACTGGCATGTGTGTGTGTGTCATATGGACACACATGTGGCCCAGCACATTTCCTGCAGTGGGTTTTGTCAGCATGTGTAGTAATCGCTACTATGGTGACACCAGTATTTGTTACACATCTCATGCTGCCACTATAGGTGTCTACTATCTGCTAGCATCCCAGTCAGCCACCCAATTCCCTTGCATGCTCACATCCATACCATAGATACAAATAACAGCACATACTACTTCAATCAGCAATTTGTAAGGAGAGTGACTTACCTTGTGCATGTGACAGTATTGAGGATGGTGCTGGGGGCTTCCTGTGTTGGATGCACATAGTATACTTCCTATACATGGTTGAGCACAGGTAGTGTCATGTTTGGGATCCCTTTTACTGTCTGTGCGAGTCAGAGAGAGGTGTCATTCCCTAGGTCCATACTGTGTCAGTGTATGTGCTATGCGTTGCCTCTTTGCCAAGGCCATGGCATACTGAGCACGCCTCTATCTGCCTACTGGGGCAGGTTCAGGTTGTTCTTCCTCTGAGTCACTCTGTACCTGTACAGGCCTTGGCATTGGTGGGGGGGGCTCTGTGGCCCTGCCCCGTGCTGTTCCTGCTGCAGCTGTTTCCACAGGATAATATTGCGTTGCATGGCATATACGATAACAATTTGGGTACATGTAGCTGGTGAGTACTGCAAGGCTCCACCAGATGTGTCCAGACAGTGGAACCATGACTTGAGCATGCCAAATACATGCTCTGTTATGATTCTGGTCTGTGCGTGTGCCTCATTATGGCATTCTTGTTTGGGTGTGTGTGCATTTCTGATGGGTGTCATCAGCCACGGCTCCAGGGTGTAACCAGCATCCCCCACTAGGTGACCATAAGGGATGTCCCCATTGGCAAATCTCTGGTACAGCTGCGTCAAATGCCAGATGTGGGAATCATGATAGCTTCCAGGGCAGCCAGCACACACATTCATTATAATGCCCTGGGCATTGCACATGACCTGGCAGTTAATGGTGGGGAAGCCCTTGTGGTTGATGTAGACCCTACTCTGCTCACCGAGTGGTACTTTGATAAATATGTATGTGCAGTCTATAGCACCCATCACCTCAGGTTATTCTGCTATTTGGTGGAAGAGACGCATATTGCTGGCCAACACCTCACAGGTGTTGAGGAAATATACGTGCTCACCAGTTTGTACTGACATGGCATCCAGGAACTGGTGGAATACTCTGGAAACTGATGCCTGTGAGATCCCCATGATATCCCCATTTTGGCTTTGGGAGGTACCTGTGGCTAGTATTCCTAGGCCTACACATACCTTGGTATCCACTGGGATGGGTTCCCCTCTGTTAGTTCTGTGTGTCAGATGTGGCCAGCACAGCTCAACAATTTACTGTAGGAGGTCCCTGTCCACCCTATAGTGCTCCACTATCTCCAGCCCATGCAGCCCCTGGTAGGTTATCCTGGGCCTGTACACCCTTCTCTGTCTTCTCCCTGTGGGTTGGTTGACAGCATTCTCATCCTCATCACCCTCAGCCTCTTCCACATGTTGATGTCTGATAGCTGCTGTAGCCCTATCATTCTGTTGTTTTTGTTTGTTAAAAGTTCTCCTCTTGTATACACTCGTGGTGTAGAGTATGTAGGAAAAAACAAAGGTGTTTGCATAGTTTATATTTGTGTTCTGGGATGGGCTGGTCTGTTGCTGGTAATTGGCTGATTCTGATACATTTCACCTGCCAGCTATGCTAGTTCTCCTTGATTACCTTCCTACTGCTGTTTTCCTTCCCATTGCTTTCCTGTTTAAGCCTGGAGGAGCGCCGGGCAAACAGAGTCTTCAAATGTGCATAGAGCTGCTATTTCCTGATTTACTTTTTTTCCTTTAAAACCTGGTGTGTGGTGAGGGCACACCCGCTTAAGCAATATAAAGAGTGCTAGGCAGCCTCAGACACACCCCTTGCTTAGCTGTGCTAAGCTAAGGGCAAACCCAAGCCACAGAGCTCTAATCCACTTACAGTATGCCTGACACCCCCCCCCCCTATGATATCAGATAACTCCTAGGCTTGCACCAAGCTATTCCTGCACTTACACTGTTGGGTGCTGGCTAGGATTGAGGGGAAATCTGGGATTCAGTATCATTCCCCTCATTTGCATAAGATTGCCTGCTGATGCATAGTTACAGGTCCCACACTGAGCCTTCCCCTTTAGCAACCCCTATTCACTGGCCCTGTTGTCTTCTGCCTGCCATTAAGTATAATGGCAAAATAGTGATTTTGGTTAGAATACTTATTTTAGGTATTTTTTCCTATTTTTCGCCCGATCCCATTTGCTCGCTGCTGCCCTATGCTTAAACAGCTGAGATCAGCTAAAAAAATAAAAGTTGATTTTTTTTTTAATTTTTGCAACTGTTTGCAACTGTTTTCCATGCCAATGGCCTTATACTTGGCCATTGGCATGCTTTCTACATACTATCCACATATGCTAATTTAGTCATGCATCACTGGGAATTAAATTATGTCTTTCAGCACACTTTATTTACTAAGGTTCTAGTTTATAGGCGTTTTGTTGATGCCCTTTTAATTGTATGGGATGGTTCCATGGAAGAATTTACCTCATTTAAAGAATATTTAAAGAATATTTAGAAACTACAACTACCTTCCTTAGATTTTCTGTTGAGACATCATACTTATTAGTAAATTTCTTAGATGTTAGCTTAAACATCAGAAATGGGAGACTAATATCTACACTATATAAGAAAAAATGCTGGAGGAATACAATTTTGAAATATGATAGCATGCATCCGCGACACATTTTTAAAGGGATATTGAAGAGCCAGTTTAGTAGATTAAGTAAAATTTGTCCTGATGAGCATGACTTAAGAAGAGAGGCAGATAATATGGTGAATATGTTTTTAGATAGGGGCTATGACTACAATTTAATTATGAATGTTAGGAATAATATTTTATTTAAAGATAATCTAGAGGCCATTGTTTTAAATGATAATAATTCTTTTCCCATATTTAGAAAGGACACACATAATAATAATGAGAAGGTAACTTTTGTCACAACTTATACTAATGATTTTCACAATATTAGAAAAATATTACTTAATAATTGGAAAGTTTTGTTGATAGATGAACCCCACATCAAAGATAGAAGGTAGAAACCCACATATAATTTATAGGAGTAACAAGAATCTGAAATCTATATTGTGTGACAGACCTGATTTGAGTTGCAATGATCAATTAATGCTAAGGCATCCTTTGGGGACTTATCCCTGTCAGCACTGTAATTTTTGCAAGTTTATTACTAAATCACAAGATTTTGTACACCCTGAATTTCCTTATGTTTTTAAACCAAGATTCAGAGCTACTTGTGATACTTCAGGCCTAATATATTTGGCCACTTGTGAATGTTGTCCGGTGTTTTATATAGGCCTTACTAAAAGGAAATTGAGAAATAGAATTTATAATCACCAGTACGACATTAAAAAGAAAAATGAGTTAAATGCCCTAGCAAAACATATTATATCTAATCCATCACACTCATTTGTATTTAGGGTATTACAAACAGTGGAAGCGAATGCTAGAGGAGGTGATTATGTAAACTTGATTGAATTAAATGAATTGAAATGGATTCTCAGACTTAAAGGCCATTACCCCCCGGGCTTAAATAATTATATTACAATAAGGTCTTTTCTTAATAAACGTAGATAGCTCCTTTAATGCCCATTTTCATAACACTAATTTTTGCTTGATTCTTAATAAGTTTATCTTGTGATAAATAGTATCTTCATACATGGATTTTTAGTTTTATTAGTCATCATTTAGCATTTATTATTTATCTTCCTAATATTTCAATGTCCATACTTTTTCATGAATTGCTGATGGTATTTTAAAGTGTTGCTTTTGAAACATATTCCTTAAGGTCCATGAACTTCATGAATGTTTCAATACACTTGTATCTATATTTATATTTATATTTGTATTTTAATATTTTAATGTTTATTATAATCGGTTTTTAAATAAGTCATTATAATTATTAATTAGTTATTAACTATTTATTAATTAATTATTTACCACTTATTTATTACTTATTACTTATGGTTATATTTGCATTAAGATTTCATACAATATCTGTCTTTACATATTCAATGCACTTTATCCAATTTTGAATAGACAAATATATTTTGGTCATGAAACGTCTATATTCTTTATAGCAATTCATTGTTATTATATGTTATATAGTATCTATAACCATGTCAGATAAGAACATTGACCATATCTGACTTTATGATAATATAAAAATTTATTTATTTATTTGTCTATTTATTTTATTTTATTTATTTATTTACTGCCAGAATGCATTTTTAATATTTATAATATCTACCATCTGATAAAACTTGTTTTAAGAAAGTTTATGAACAACTATGAATTTTATGTCATACATTATGTCATATATTAGGATGATATATGCAAAGTAAGCTTTAAATAATTTAAATGGACATCAGAATACGTTCATTATATCACATTAAGTCTTATACCTGTGTATTGCTTTAAATTTTTAAAGAAACTGAATATTTAATAGCATAATTGAATCATTAGTCAATTAATTAATTGCACAAATGAATTATGTCTTCCATAAAAACCCTGATTCTTTTTAGTTGTATATTGCCTGAAGAAGCGTATCAGAGGATACGCGAAAGCGCTCACCTTTGTTTATTCCTTTCAAATAAATTGTTTTATTTTATTTAAAAACGTGGAGAGTCCGAAGTTTTTGTATTTCACTATCCACCCTTTATTTGGAGCTGGCATGGCTCCATTTTGTAGTTTGCAGAAATGTACTCCGTTACTGGCAGAGTACATTTCTGCAGATTACACTAGTCCTGCACAGCCAGTTTCAAGCTTTCTGGATTGCAAATTCACCTAATTTCCATGGATTTCTCCTGCAAATGGGGTAATTTGCATACAGGGGCTGAGTTCGTGCAGGACTAGTGCAGGAGCACTCATGCACATCCCTACACCTTATTCCTGGATCGCACGGCAGACATATTGCCTGCTGGAGCTCCTGCATTAGTCCTGCACACCATGCAGGGCTTGCTGAATCCAGGGACAAGTCTCAGTGACTGCACAGACATCAGCATCTTCCAAGGTGAGGAGAGCTTCCAGGGAGTGCAGTTTCCTGTTTAGACTATTAGCATTAAGCAGCATAACCTTAGGTTCGTCTGTAGTGGATTTTTTTACGTCGGAAGTTTTGTTGTTTTGGTATTGCCTAAAAAAGGCACTATTGGGAAGGCAAGCATATTTTCCAGTATTAAAAAGCCTAGGGGAGAGAGGTGAAAACCATCTTTGGCAAAGCAATGTGGTTTGTCAATCATGTCTTCCAAGGCTGACAGATACTGGTTCACCCTGGATTGACACCAGAAGCTAAGCCAATTAATGAAGTTAATCATTTTTGTTGTTTATATTGTGGCATCATCCTCGATGAAAGTAGAATGTTGCTTAGTGCTAGGACATACCTGCATGGGACACATAATCTGAGAGTTCAGTCATGTCTGTCTTCATATAGTCCAGGGAGGTATGTTTCAAGTCATTCACCACATCATATACTATGACAGAATCATGACAGTAATTGTTGAGTGACTTGAGCGTGTGCATAATTTAATGGATCAAGGCAACTTACAGGTATCTGACAGTGACTTTCTCCTTGTTCTGGATTGTGAGGATGGATATCTGTGTCTCACTATGGAATCTCCTGTGACCAGGACATTTGGGTTTCAGGTGTTCTGCCTTAGCGGGCTTATTTGAAGAGACACTGGTTTGTGTGTTGTTATGTGTAGTTGATTTTGTTCATGCTCTAGTACATGCGAGCTATTTCTGCTTGGGAGGTGTCTGATTTTTTTGGCAGGCTTTTACTGAGTACTTCTGTCTATGTGGGTTTATGTATCATGACCTTGTCTTGTGTGGAAGGAAAGGTGTGTGTGCCAACAACCTGTTTGATGTCTTGTTTATTGTTAATTGAGAGGATTGACTCCAGTTTCATAATATAATTGCATCTCTCACATACTGTATTTGTTTGATGTAGGAGCAACAGGTTCTTAGTATACATGAGGCAATTAATACAGTTCATCTGGGTGATCTTCTCAATCTGGTTGTTTGGAGAAATGTTGGGAAACTGACTGTCCATTGTAGGAGGTTAAACCATAAGTGCTGTTAGGGGGTGGGCAAATTAAATCAGATTTTGCTCTAGGGTTAGCAAAAGGACTTACTCTATTGAGGATTAGGGATTAAAAAGTGTGGCAATGCTTCTCAGTGCTCACTTAAATTGCCTGCAAGCGCAACAGGATAGCCTGGGAGGGTTCCACTGACTGTTGTATAGGGAAAACATTATAATCTAGGCATTTGCATCTAAACAGGGCAATGCTAACCCCTATTGCACAGTGTGCAACTATGTGCAAACACAGAGCTTAAATACAAGCAAATTTAAACAGTTTTAACACAAACTACCAATAGGAAAGCCCCACAAAGAGCCTTATTTCAACAATCTCCAACTCATATGGGTCCTGAGCTATACACTTCTGCCAGAAGGGTGTAGAGATGCCCTCATAATGTAAGATGGCTAGTTTTAGTGCTCAAGTGATAGCAAACAGTCTGAATCTAACCTATGCTATTTAAGGCATAAGTAGCAATGATACAAAGAGCAGAATGGAGTAGTCACAGCAGCACAAAAACAGTAAAAATGAAGCAGCATTTTAATAAAATGCAGCTCACGAAAACAAATAGCATAGAAAATAATGTTCCTATGCTCCTTCTGTCACCAGGAGAAAAACAGAAGCACTAAACCCAAGATGACTACTGACAGGCAGAATGTTGTCTCTCCAGTAATTGGTGGTCTTGGAGTAGATGTTGTAAGAAAGAAAAATGGTTAAATATCCTAAGAGCTGCAGTTTGAACTAAGCAGATAGATACGAAAGAGGGGGTGACTTAAGCTTTAGCTATCTAAGCAGAAAGAGCAAGATAGATTTAAAGTGGTGGGAACTTTTTGTTCTGGTTCTATGGAATACAGTGGGATGGCCAATCGATTTAAATAGTTGAAGGGGAGTGATTCCACAAAATGATAATCTTGTGTTTAATCATGATAACCAATGAAAGAAGAGAGGGAAGGAGCTATGGGGTCAAATTAACATAATGTGCAGGCAACTAGAAAGACAATTAAGCTTAAAAACACAATAGTGCCAGGGTGGGAGAGTGGGAAGACATGTAATTTCTGTGTGACTCACAAGAGACATAGATGTGGTCTGTTTCCTAGTTTAAATGTGCAGTTAAAACAGAATACAAGTCAATCACAGTGTAAAGAAAATTAATCACAATATACAAAATAGAAGAAAGCAGTAAAGCAACACAAAATACAAGAAAGCAAAAACAAACTAACCTTTTCCTCATAGCAAGTTGTGGCAGAGTCTGGGTGAGCTTTTCCTTATAAAAGCCTAACTGCAATATTCTGTCTGTAAATGATTTTACAAGATATAAGTGTTTATAAAGGTTTTCAGTACAATATTGCCAACAAATGCATACCCGGCACAAATATGATAATTTTAGCTGTGTATTAGAGTGCAAAATTTAAAACCCACTATTACTTGGCACTTCCCATAAAATTTCCTCCCAAAGTCTGCATAAGTATGTCCCATACAGTTTCAAACAAAAGTCTGCATAAGCATTTCCTATATATTCTGTTTTACTTCAATAAAAATGTATAAAATAAACATGTTTTAAAGTAAAAATTGAATGCTGTGTGAAATGATGCGTGAATTATTTTTGTGTATCTATTGTTTTGCCTCCCAACTTTTTTCTCTTTTTTACTATTTTAAATATGCTTCCCTTTGTACTTTATTAATTTCTTTCTCTCTAATTTGTGCTCATTATTTTATAGATTGAAAATCCAATGGAGCAACCCAGGCATGTACCTCCCCAGTTAGGGAGTGCTTACCCTCTGCTCCTCTGAGGACATCCCCGCAGGGTTGTGGCAGTGGCAGCAGTCCTGCAGACACCCTGGCATGTGCCATCCTAACAAACCTCACTGAATGGAGGCTTTGGGACTTAACTGAGAACATGCTGGAAGAAGTTATTGACAGATGGACAGATTCAGCCCACTGAAACCTTGCTTCATCATGATGAAGACACTATTCCAGCTGGTGCTGACACCACACCACCACCACAGACCTCTACCCCTCATCACTGGAGTCCTCCACTGCACCACCACCTGGCAATGGAAATGTCTGAGGCTGTGGAATTGGACTCATCCTGGCACTTCTTCAGCCTTTTTTCCATTATCCTTTAGCTATACCCTCTTGCCTATTTCCCACCCAAACTATTCTGTTATATATAAAAAATTGAAAAAGTGGGGCTCTCTATCTCCTGCCAAAAACACGGCACTCCTTTTCTTACACCATTACCTCATTGATACCTTCCTCTTGTGTTTCCCTCTTTGTTGTGCCTCCCTTTTTCAGTCTTTCCTATCTCCCCTTTCCACCCTTTAATGAAAACATCATAGTCTCCACATAAGGATATTCCTATATAAAACATTTTAAACCCTTTATTTTTTTAAATATTAGCAATAAAAGTGTGCAGTCCACTACTTGCCTTAAGTCTTTTAAGTGTGACTGTACATAGCCATGTCTGTCCACAATATCTGAATGTATACAAAGTTATACAAAGCCTACAGCTTCTATGTTGCACTCTGTATTTACTTAATGTTTAATTTAACGTACTTTACACGTTTGTCTTAAGTGGGCAGATTTTCAAACTCCATTCACTGTTCCTTATTCAGTGCTAATACCCTGCACTTAGCTTATTTGCATATACGTGTAGTGGTGCTTCTTGCAAAGAACTGCTACGTAGCTGAAAAGCTCCCAGCCTATGAATACCAACCATATTGTTCTATATTGCCTAATTTGTATTCTAACTGTGCTAACTGACAGAGATTATACAAGTATAAGGTGCTGCCACCATGTTAAGATTAACAGTCTACATTGGTTCATGGGTAGTTACTAGGCATGCAGCACACAATATGAATTAGTAGCCTAACCCAAATTCTCAGTTGGTCCAAAGCAGTGTCTGGTTTATGTGACTTGCTTAAGTTCACACAGCAGGCAAATGAAGGCTGATAGAATCAAACTCCTTACACAGGAAGTAGTTCAATAACAGCTCATAGCCTTAATCCTCTGTACTAACTGCCAGATTTAATAGTCAGCTGCACATGTAGCAGCTCTTGACAATATTTGCTTAAAATGATACAGAGTTGGAATTCTTGTAAGTAGAATTAAGAAGGAATAGGCTGATAATGTACATATTGAGCAATTAACTCTGCTGTAAAAGCCTGTCAGGGAAGAGGAAGGTATACTGAGCTGTTGTAGATCTACTTGTTTGCTACACAAGGTTAAGGAAAGCCATGGGTAGTCCAGGTAGATTTTCCATAAGCCTACTGGTTAGTAATATAAACAATATGTGTTTAAATGCTAAATGGAGTTGATAGGTCTACATTATTACATGATTACATGTACCAGGTTTTTAAACTGTTACTTTGTAACTTGTTTACACTTCAAGTTATCCTATGAGGGGACGAAAAACGTGTGTAGTTTTAATTAAATTTTTTTACGTTTCAAGTACTTTGCCTGCAGCTGTTGGTATTCCATTTTACTTGTTTGTATTTAGTTGTTTTGCCATTTTGGTTTGCTGGTTAGTAATATACTTGTGATGGTACTGGTGTCTACAGGCACCCATAATATTTACATTATATGATACATGCAGTGCTGCACAACTGTGTTATAGCAGCTTTGTATGCCTGTGGGGGGGTGCTCTGGTCAGCAGCAGTTGTACTGAGGGAGATAGCATATACAATCACCTTCAAGATACAGGTCAAGACCTTGCACAATCCATGTCATCAGTTCCAAAACTCCAGATTAATACTGATTAATATATTTTCTGTACCAAGTGCTTACACATATATTGAGTGTAGGATATGAATGTTGACAGTATGCACGTTTGTCAATGTAGGCACCTCTAGTCCACAAATGCCACATCCTGCCCAACAAGGTGCACGCACCTACAATGTATATGAATCTGCTTCAGAGTTTTTTGTATGTGTGCCACATAGATGTGGTATCAGTTTACATGTGTGGCCTTACTACAGTGTACTATCTCTTAACAAGCCTATAGCACCTTTTTCATATACTTCCAGTTCATGCCCATAGCTCCATATGGTGTCCAGAGGTTTTTGGGTCTGGCTTCATCTTCAGTAGTCATATCTGACTTTTGCAGGTCCTCCATCATACAATCTATCCATCATTTTGCAGGATATCCTTGTTTCCTCTTGCCTTCATCCCATTCTCTCTGTTCTGATATATACAGTCAGGTGCCCCATCAGCAACAGCAGTCCTTGCTAAAACAACCCTGCTGTGGGGCATAGGCTGAGATTATGAATACTGCCATATCCTTACATTGGAGTCTAATTACCATGAGTCTGTCTCAAATTCTAATGACATCCGTGTCTTCTGAATCCTCTCCCTCACAATTCCCACACCATTGGTTTGTCCTCCTCCTGAGTGGTAGGGTCTGAATCCCAAGCCAAGTGGTTTTCTTGGACTGTCCTACCATCTTATCACCACGATACAAAGTATATCCAACTTCCTCTTTATTATCATGTAATCCCCTTATAAGCTACATCAAATCTGTGAACCTATATTAAGTGCAGCAATCCTTAGTTCATGTTTGGCAGGCTGATTAGTGTTACATCCAGCATTTTTCAACAGTTCTGTCCCATGTTACCCACTCAGGGTAACTGGATTCCAGTCAGCCAGTAGCTGATTGATCTAAGCTTTATGGTGACTACACACTGGCCAGTAGGGCACATGGACCCCTCCCACTATTAGCATGGGTCGATGGTGTAGGTTGGAGTAGGCCAGATCCTCAACCCACTTAGCACTGGTTAATATCCAATTCCATTTTTAGTGACATTGCATGACCAAATCACCTACAGCCATTTTTACACTGTTGATTGGCTAAATAAGTCACATATACAAATAATCAATTGAAATACAGAAATTATTTCATCACATGACCTCAATCAAGCCAATCCACAGTAGTAAAACCAAACAATAATTTACAAGCCTAAAAACATGCAAAGCATTTAAAACACAATCAAATAATAAGACTTCTTAAATCTAATAATTCATAAATGTTAATTTATCTTAATTAATATACTATTAATAGAAATAATCTCATTCAACTATGGAGGATTTGTGGCATCTAGTAACAGCTGCCATAGAATTCCTTGGATTCAAACAATGCATTCCAATTTTTAAAATGCTACCCCTTCATTAGGTGGAGACTTTTTCCAAGAAAAAAAATTAAATGACAACAACAAATGCAGTGTTTGCTTAAGTCATTACCTATGCCCTCTCCCCTTATAGCATTAACATGTTGGTAAATAATTTTCTTTAGTGCCTCCTCAGTCTTCCCCACATAGCATACATCTTTCAGTTGGAGAAATGACTTTAGGATAATTAGCAATGGTTATGTTACTTGCCACTAGGATGCATCTACATTTGGAGCATGCCCCACAACAATTCATGCCTCAAACACAACAGATTATAGCTATATTTGCAAACTCTTACATAAAACACTTTGGCTGCAAAAGGGGATGATAAGTTGTCCTAGTGACATCCAGGCAGCCTCAGATACTTAAACAAAATTAGATTATATTTAAAAAGAACTATGCAAACTGGATCCAAACAAAGCACAAGGAGGAGACAGAATTAGTAATTATGACCTGAGAACACTTCAGCAAGAACTTAAATACCATTATATCTAGTATTTACTAGGTTGTATAAGTATGGGGAGATTCCTAAAGATTGGATACATGGGCTTATTAAACCTGTCTTTAAGGAAAAGGGTAGTAGGACAAATCCATATTCATACAGACCCTTAAGTCTACTTTCATGTTCTGGAAAAATAATGGAGAAGGTAATATTGGATAAGTTATTGTCAGAATTGCAAAGGTTGGGACTTTAAATCATGTATCAGCATGCATATGTTGAAAATAGTTTTATTACCACCTGTAAAATGATGTTCTATAACAATATAATAACAGCTATGAATGAAAGATTGTGTTGTGATGTAATTTATATAGATTTAAATTCAACATTTGATCAATAAATTAGAACTATTAGGTATAAGTGAACTCTTGATAAGATAGATGGCTTACAAATATGATATGGCAAGTATCATAACTGCAATTGGACAGGTGAAATTCTTGCTTATAGTCAGGGTGTCCCACAGGGCTCTGTCCTAAGCCCACACATGATTATATTGTATCTTTCAGACCTATCTTTTTCATTTGAGGTGTTCTACACTCTGTAGATGACTTGAAATCAGGTAAACTGATTACACATGTTATAGATAGGGCATGGCTGCAAAAGAACTTGACTAAATTGACCATTTGGACACAGGAGAATAATATGCTGATAAATACATCAAAAACTAAGCATATGAGATTTGGGAGACATAAATTGAAAGGTGAATATTTAATACAGCACACAATGATTGAAACTGTAGACTCATTTAAGGACCTGGGTATATGCGTAGATCCAGCTAGGAGTTTTTTTAATTATATCAACCAATTGATTAATGATAGTTATAGAACTATAGGTTGTATAAAAGATTTATTAAGTCTAGGAAATCAGAAATGATGATGTCATTATTTATTAATTACATTAGAGCCAAACATGAGTATGGAATAATAATATGAAAACATTACAAGAAAACAAGCACACAAGTAAACTGGAAAGAGTAAAGTGGAAATATACCAAGGGCATCCACAGATGTGAACATTTAAGTTATTATAAAAGACTAAAGGATCTGAACAATGCCTCATATAGATGTCTAAGAGATCTTATTCAGGTATATAGGGTATTTAGAGAACTACCTCTAGGAATGTTTGGGTTTATCAAAAAGTAGAAGAGAATCTTCAGATAACCTATGTAGATGATTCTATAGGAATGAAAAGTGTACTATTTAGTTCTCTGAGAATGCAGTTGATACATGGAACAGACTACCAAATTGTGTTAAAGCAAACAATAGTCTAGATATGTTTAAGAACAGCATGGAAACTTATTATGGGAATAACTGTTTTTACTATACTGGCTGGCTAGAAGGGCATTAATACCATGATTGAAATATTTGTATGCATGTATCTATCCCTTTTTCCATACAAAATGTAGAGCTTTACCCAATTTTTCTAATATCCCAAATGTTCCAACGGCTCCCATTAAACTCTTATTAAGAACTTCTTTAGTACCCTTCACTTTATGATCATAACTTAGCACCATGGACCCAGTATAATCTTTTGTCACTTCTGCTTTTCTGTTTTTCACACTACTGAGAACTTTGAGTAAAAGGGGAAAGTTCTCCCATCTATACCTAACCACCTTCACACATTTCATTGATTAGATGTATCGGTTAACCCCTATCCTTGAACATTTTTTTCAAAACCTCCATTTCCATGTGAAACTGTTTCTCATCAGAAACCAAATAGGATAATCTAACCATCTGTCCTTTTAATATATTTTACTTTTGAGAAGCGGGGGTGACAACTACTAAAATATAGCATACTATTGGAACAGGTACTCTTTCTAAAAATATTGGAATCCTAAATTCTTTGACATAGTGGCATCCAAATAATTAATACTTATTAATACTTAAGGCCTGTAACTGATTGTTTTATATTGTTAATGTGGCTTGGTTGATTTACGTCATGTGATGAAATAATCTCTGTTTTTAAATGGGCTATTTGTATATGGGACATATTCTGCAGAAGTTCTATATAAGTGGGAATGAAAGCACTTAATAAACATGACTATTGGTTAGGTCAATGCTTTTTAGTAGCTTATATTAGGAAGAGGTTGGAAGGCAGTGGCAAATGAGAAGACCAACTTCGAATTGTTCAAACAGGACACCTTTGCCTAACTAAGGCTTCTCTGGCTGGTTGTGAGAACAAATCAAGTATTTTCTGGTCCACAATAGGAGGTAGTTGACTTTGGATCTGACTTTCTGAATGTGGTATTGGAAGTTGAGAGTCTGGTCAAGCCAAATGCTGGGTATCTAAATGATGTTTTTTAGGGCTGATGAGTATTTTTTGGGGGGAGGAGTTTGGAACAAAGCCCAATTGTTAGTTATACAAGAATATTTTCTTACCCCAAGATGCAGTGATTCTAAAACAGGAATTAAGAATTAATGAAGGAGCTGCATAAGGCTCAGTTCCCTGCATAGACAGCACTGAGTGTTTTGTGCTAGCAGGAAACAAATGTGAAAAAATGAATCCATTGTGATGACTGGATTAGAATGCATGGATTATAATTCCTAGATATTTATGCCCATAACTGGTCATGTGCAAGTAAGGCAGGGGAAAGAAGCTGTTGATGTGTCAGTCTGACCTCAACTGTAGTTAAAGAACTTAAAATGTCTGAAGATGTTTTGGAGCACATTGCACATGGAAATTTCACAACAAGAAAGTCTTATTAAGCAAACCTAATCTAGAATTTGTGCAAAAAAAATCCCAACAATATGTAATGATGATAAAGTGATAAGAACACAAATCCTGATGTGTGTTTTAATGAAGATGTTTTACTCTTTTGGAAAAAATACATATATTTTGATTTTGTGATCACGATAATGAAGTAGCTATTGTGTGACAGTGAATGACCCCTTACAGAGGGATACTGTAGTCTCAACACACTGCAAACAGTGCTTTTAACTTATAGTGCTTATGTTTTTGTTTTTTGAGGGAGTTATAGCCATTTCTTTCTTTGTTGTGTATTTTATTGTATTGATCAAGATTTTGCATATTACAGTCATGCTGGAACCTGTGTTCTGAGAGACTGCCTTCCAGACTATCTGCAAATATACAGAGCTGAGTATATTTTTTGGTTATAGAGTTTGTTAATTGTTGCTTAGATCTCTGTTGAAACTGCTTTCCCCACCCCTACCTCCATTTTCTGCCATGTCTTCAGTTGGTATAACTGGTTCTTACAGCTTGTGTGTTATCTAACTCAAGGATCACTTAATATGACCTGTTACTAACAGCCTGCATTTAATTGCTGGAACCTGTGCTCTGAGAGACTGCCTTCCAGACTATCTGCAAATATACTGAACTGAGTATATATTTTTTGGTTATAGAGTTTGTTAATTTTTGCTTAGCTCTCTGTTGAAACTGTTGTCTCACTGTTCTGAGAGACTGATCTGCAAATATACAGAGATTAGTATTTTTTTTATTTTAGAGTTTGTACTGTTAGTTGTTGCTTAGATCTCTGTTGAAACTGTTGTCTCACTGTTCTGAGAGACTGATCTGCAAATATACAGAGCTGGGAATATTTTTTTGGTTTTAGAGTTTGTACTGTTAGTTGTTGCTTAGATCACTGTTGAAATTGTTGTCTCACTGTTCTGAGAGACTGATTTGCAAATATACAGGGCTAAGTATTTTTTTTGGTGTCAGAGTTTGTACTGTTAGTTGTTGCTTAGATCTCTGTTGAGACTTTGTCCCACCCACCCTCCCTATTTTTGGCTTGTAGTTTAAATTTGGTGGCTTTTGCAGTTGCCCGCCCCACTGTAGATTTGATCTGGGACACTCCCCCGTCCCATCTCTTTACCACATCCTACCTAATAAATTCTTTCTGCACTTGATTTTAGTCCTTTTTAATTTAACTGCATTTTTCAAACTGTGTGTGGACTAATATTGCTACATACTCAAGTGTGCTAGCTTGCACTGCATGAGAATTGTTTTTACTACTGCTTTTGCTACTTTTCTGTAAAAAAAACCCTGTAAGCCTGTTTCCAACCTTTCCTGTAACTAGTGTTCCAGATACAGATTTGCTGTATCCAGGACTGTATGTAAGCTTCTGAGCCCCCCAAGCCTTTCTGTGTTGGAGGGAAGCCTTCTAGCTTATCAGTGGGAGTGGCAAGCACTAGGTAACCTGTCTACCACATAAAGAATGGTTCTGGCCCAGAAATTGTAGTTATTGGCCATTTGGCCAATCTCTTCCATCTCTCTCAACTTTCTGATTTGAAAGCCTGCATCTGCACTTGTTTCTGTCTTGTAACTCGTCTAGTGCAGATACAGATTCTTAGTTTTAGCACTTAAATTTGCTTATTCATGCTCAGCACTTGTACAGAACTTGTAAGCACTAAATAAGCTACTAATTACTATAGCACTCAATCTTCCTCCCACGCACTCAGGTCACTCCACAACAAGTACAAATATGACTCTGTCATTGTACATGTTGGTGTGAATGACCTGCGATGTACCTTCCTGGACTACATGAAAATATACATGGAAGAGCTCTCCAATCTTGTAGTCCAGGCAGGTATGACCCTAGCCCTGAGTAGCATTCTGCCATCGTCAGAATGAGACCGCAGTACAAGGACAAAATGATTGACTTCAACAATTGGCTAAGCTTCTGGTGTCATTCTAAGGGGATCCAGGATCTGTCTGCTTGGGATGCCATGGTCAACAGAAGAACACGATGCTTTGCCACAGATGCCCTGCACCTGTCACCCCTGGGATTCTGGATACTGGCTAAGGCTCTTGCTGCCCCTATAGTGCCTTTTTTAGGCAAGGTTCAAAAAACAAATTCACCACCATAACAGGAATAGGCAAGCAAAAACTGAGGGTAATGCTACTCAATGATAGAAGTCTAAATCTCAAAATGCACTCACTCGAGGCACTCCTTAAAATGGAGAACACCGATATCTGTGCAGTGACTGAGACCTAGTTCAAGGCTCCAGAGAGCACCCCTGTACTACCAGGCTATACTCATACCACACTTTTTGGCCATGTAACCAGGACTGAAGCACCAAAGGCGGAGGTGTGTCCATATTCATTAAGGATATCCACACCTCCAGGCTAGTTGCTCAGCGTAATGCATTCGAGGTTATCCAAGTGCAACTAACTCTGGGCAAAACTGCAATCCAAATTGTAGCTTGCTACAGATTCCCCACCATGCCCCAGGATTCCCACCCCTCTTTTCTTGATGTACTGGAAAATATTAGGGTTCAACCAAACACCCTAATAACGGGCGACTTCAACTACCCCACCATTAACTGGGAAAACTACTCGTGTACCAACTCCTTAGCTCAATGCTTTCTGGAATTCATAAACTCCAATGCCCTGGATCAACTTATCCACACCCCCACCAGGGGCAACAATATCCTAGACCTAGTCATTACCAACATGAATGATCGGTGTTCCACACCTGAAGTCAACTCCTCGTTGGACCGATCTGACCATAAGCTAATCACCCTTGATATCCACATCCCGCCCCCACCACCCATTAAGGAAACCACAGTAAAAAAATTCTCCAAAGCTAACTTCATGCTTCTTAAGACAGAAGTGGTGAACTTCATGACACCCATGCAGATGGACAACACAGTTGCAACTGCTGAATCCTACACAAATGCACTCTATCAGCACTTACACGAGTGCATGCATCATGCTATCCCAAACAAAACCAAGACGCTATCCTCCAAAAATGGAAGCCAATCTGGTGATCCCCCATCATAAACAAACTGTACAACAGAAGCAAGAAACTGCTGCAAAAGAGAGTAAAAGGAGCTCCCTGGTCAGCCTCACTAAGAAGCTGAGATCCCTTATAAGATCCTCCAAAGCTAGCAACAAAAACAAAACTGCCACTAGTTCTAAGGACAACCACAAAGCATTCTATAGCTATGTCAAGAATCTCGATGGCAACACCCAGATCTGCTCTGATTACAGCACAAAGGCAAGAAAATTACAGAACCAACTGATATTGCCAACATCCTGGCAGATAGGTTCAGTGCTAACTTTACCCCCCCCACCACCACCAAAAGGGCCCATATCTATACAGGAAGAATGCAGAGTCCCTCTAATCACAACTATGCAAGTAAAAGCTGCACTCTCTAAAGCCAAAAATACAGCATCCATGGGACCGGACAACATCCCAGGCTGCATTTTACACGAACTTCAGAATGAACTGGCTCCCCACTTAAGCACCATATTCAATAATAGCCTTGCATCAGGCTTTGTGCCCACTGAATGGTGCACAGCAACAGTTATCCCACTCTACAAAGGGGGAGCCACCACTGATCCTGGGAACTATCGACCTATTAGCCTGACGAGCCTAGTCTGCAAGGCCATGGAATGTATCATCATGGAACTCATAAACAAAGACATTGGTAACCTCCAAACTCTGGATCCCACCCAGTTTGGGTTTGTGAAAGGCAGATCATGCCTCCTGAACCTGATTGACTTTTTTGAGGCAGTCAACAAAGCCGTAGATGAGGGTAAGGTGGTTCACACAGCCTATCTTGCCCTCGCCAAGGCTTTTGATACCATCCCACATTCTGGAATTACAGCTACACTCACTAAACTAGGTATAAATCCCTACGTCATAAAATGGGTTGCCAACTGTCTCACTGACAGAACCCACACTGTAAAAGTTGCAGACTCCAAATATGACCTCAAAGCAGTGACAATTGGAGTACCACAGGATTCCGTCCTGGGACCTCTCCTGTTTGGTATCTACTTCTCTGAAGTACAGGCTAACACAGAAGGCCTCTGGCTAATGATGTTCACAGATGACTGCAAACTAGGAACCATAGTAAAGTCCCCAAATGATGTGGACATCCTACAGAAGGGCCTCGCTAAGACAGATGCCTGGTGTCAGAGCCATGGCCTCAAGCTCAATGCCAAAAAGTGCAGTGTCATCCCCTTTGGTAAAAACTCTGTACCCATGAACTAACACATAGACAGCAATCTACTTAACACCGAATGCGTGATAAGAGACCTTGGGACCTAGGTGGGCAGTAGTCTCTCCTTTGATAGTCACGTCACCACAGCAGTCGGGAAGTCCTTCTACATAGCACACCTCATCATAAAAGAGTTCTCATCCAGGAAAAAAGAGTTCATTGTTCCCCTCTACTCGACACTCATTAGACCCATTATAGAGTACAACGCCCCTTTTAGAATGTACCTCACAAGACATCTGCAGCAGCTGGAAAGGCCACAGAAGTAGTACCTCACAAAGAGGATTACTGGCCTCAAACAAATGCCCTACACTGACCACCTCAAAAAACTCCAGCTTTACTCCATAGCATATCGCCTACTCCGAGGTGATCTCTGTCTAACATATAAAGTTATGTCAAACCCAGAGCTGTTGGACATGCTACATCTAAAGAAATCCCAATCCCTCCAAGCTACGCGCTCTAGGGACCTAAACCTTGTCACCACAATAAACAGGACACGCTGGAGGGATAGATTCCTGTCCCAGAGACTTCCCATACTCTGGAACAGGCTACCCATCTATGTCAAGCAAAGTTCTTCATTAGCACTCTTCAAGTTAAATCTTGATGAGTGGATGGGAAATAGGAAATACACCCCAGGGATCACGTCTGTGTCTCTGCTCGACAGTGGCACAAGAAAATAACTTTCTTGGGTGGTGTAAGCCAGGGAACCTTGTTGGCTAGGCTTACGTAGGCCCTTGGGCCGATAGCCTAGTACCTAACTATGAACCTATGAACCTATGTAGAAAAAAATACTTTTCTAAATTCCTGAAATAGAAGTATTCTTAAAACAAACTGGAAAATGAATTATCTTTGCTTTCTCATTCCCCCTTTCTAATGTTTCAGCAAACAGATTTCACTGAGCAAAACTGGTAAAAGCAACACAATGTAGATTTTTTTCAGTTATCAGTTAAAATAATAAAGAAATACATGATTAATAACATTGGAAAGTGTACTGAAAGACCAAAGGAAGCAACCTTATTCATGCAAAATACTTCCACATGTACCTGTTATTTAACCTGTAAGACTATTTATAATGTTGCAAATTTGCAGAGTTAAATCAGGAAAATCCAACATTCCCTTTATTTGACCCAAGTGGGAAAGGGAACAGAAGGTAAATTAGGAGAATTGCCAAGAGGTTATGGACATTAGCTCTTGTCAAGATGACAATTACATTTTTAAGGGATTTCTAGGCCTTCTACAATTTGTTTCCTGAAGAAAAAAAGGAAAGCAGCTGCACATTCAGGGCACACAATTCCCACAGGCAGGTGGAAAGCTTAGCAGCACATACTTATTAGAAAATTAATGTAATACATAATTCTGACCTAGAAACCATCCATAGCAAAATAAATATCCTAACACCCACAGATGAATGTCACAGGAACTCAGACACCAGAAGCTTTAAATGAGTATGTTCTTACCTTTAAAACAGTAAGAGCAAACAAACATTGCCACCTTTTCCAATGCCCAAAGTCAGACATTTTTTGTGGAAATGTGAGATTTTGCTGGATAAAACATAACCATGGCCAATGCAAAGGACAACACCTCACTTTTTTGCCAAATAGAAAGCTTATTCTTCTAGTATTTTAGTTGCTCATGGTATTTTGCATAATATATGTGTGTTTCATATGGTGCAGCGGTTAGCGTTGTCGCCTCACAGCAAGAGGTTCTCTGGTTCAATCCTTGACTGGGATGCCTTCTGTGCGGAGTCTGCATGTCCTCCCTGTGGTCATGTGGGTTTCCTCCGGGTGCTCCGGTTTCCTCCCACATCCCAAAGACATGCTGTAGGTGGATTGGACACTGTAAATTGGCCCTAGGTGTGAATGTGTGCATGTGTGTGCCTTCTGTGGAAGGTTGGGCAACTCGACACTGTAAAACTCCGCTGCCAATCATGAGCGGACAAGTGATCCTCTGTGGCGACCCCTAACCATAAAAAGTCAAAAGAAGAAGAAGATGTGTGTTTCATATGCACAATAACTGTTTTATGCAAATAAGAAATATTTTTGTCTTAAAAATCTCAGGGCATTTGCCATTTTTTTATTTTTTCTCACTGGACACAACTGCCCAAACCAAGGACTGTCCGTCACAAAGAGGGATAGGTGGTAACCCTACTCTGAACCACTGACTTTACAGAGCACTAAAAGTAATACATTTAGTCATGATTCGTGTAATTCCCCCTCCTCACATGGACATACTCACACGCATGCTCACACACACACATACATGCTTACACACACACACACACACACACACACACACACACACACACACACACACACACACACACACACACACACACACGCGTACACACAGCACTGGATGATTCAAAAGCCAAGGCCAAAAAAGAAGTAATGAATTCATGTTTTATGTTCTGACCAGTGGAATATTAAGAGAAAACAAACATCCCTTCCCCCAACAAATGTATATCTCAGCAGATCTACAAACTTCTTAAAACATTGCATTAATATGTTTAATTAATTTTCTGACCCGCAGAACTTTCAGACCAAGAAACAACCCTACTAGTCAACCATAGATGAATGGTGTGGCATCTCAATTTTCACAGAGCATTGCATCAATAAATGTGATTAATATTTTGATTTATAGTACGAATGCTGTCTCTTCCTAAGGTCTGCTTAAAATTTTGAGTTGGATTTCAGATATTAATGTTTAGTTAACTTCACTTCTCATGGATGAAGTGCTGCAAACAATTCAATTGTTTGGAACTTTCCTGTTTTTCTAACGTAATTTTAGGATTTCTAATAACATGAAAAGTGAACTATTCCGTATTGCCAAGTTTGTTGTTCAAAACGATGCAGTTATGAACTTTAATGGTCGTTCAAAAAGGTTTTTGCAAGTATACATTTCTTTACATTTGTTTGAAAATGTAGATGTACCTTAAAGCATAAGTGCCTGAAAATGACTTGAGTATTTACTTTCTGAAGCACAGATTTGGTTGGCATTTCTGATTGTAGCTGAGCTAAAAGATCCTAAGTAAAGTTAAAAAAACAAAGTCCTTAGAACTCATCTGTGGGGCCCTGCTTTGTATCAGCTGATACTTCTGAATGTTTCTAACTATACCATTGTCCAGTATTCTTTCAAAATGCCTATGCAGTTCTGGCACTGAATTGCTTTGATTTGAACGTTAAATGGTGATGCTTCTACAGCGTTTCCAGGATTTAAAAACTGCTAACTAGATGTTGCATTCTTCTATGGTTAAACAGAATTTTAACTTAAGATCTGTTGTGTTTGTTGATAAACTGCCTTTGCTGTTTTACTGTGACATGCATGTTTTTTTAGGTTGTAGAGGAATGTTGCTAATTCTGATATATACCTTGATTTTTTTTTAATGCATGTAAAAGATTGCTATTTGCCTACTGTTGATAAAAATCAATGAAGAAGACGGATGAATTGGGAATTGTTGGAATTGTTTTAAATACTTTTGTCAAACAGAGGATGTACTTTACCTAGCTGATATTTTTACAGCTAGCTGTCCACTTGCTTTTAGAAATTAGCAGTGTTAATGGAGGCAAAATGAAAAAAAACTATATATATATATATATATATATATATATATATATATATATATATATCTAAAACATTTGCTTGAATGAGCAAACGTCCAAATCCATAATAACCGAACACACTTTAACGAAAGCGCTTTTATCAAAAAAGCACTTTCATTAAAGCATGTTACAAAAAAAACAAAAAAAGCACTACGTTAACATTTTATCAGGGGGGGCTTTGCCCCCCTGCACCCCCCCATGTGGAGGGTTGTGCCCCCACACCCTCCTACTTTAATAGATCCCTCTGAGACCACACTACAGTATGGAAAAGGGAAATTTCCCTTACCTGCACCGTAATACAGCCTCGGCAACAGGCATACTTATGCGAAAGTGCTTATTCGGTGAAATGCAATTTCGCATAAGTATGCCAGGACGTTTGGGTTTTGGTCATTTGCTCATTTGAGCAAACGTCCGGAACCCATATATATATATATATATATATATATATATATATATATATATATATATATTATAGGAGAGCTACAGAATCTTGAAAGCCCAAAATCCTGAAAGTTCAAAATACTGAAAACTAAAAATCCTGAAAACACACAGGATACCAACACTCACTATAGTCCAGCACAAGTACATAAAGAAACATATTCCCCTTCAACTATATGAAGGGGGGAAGCCCCCCTGCACCCCCTATGTAGGGGGCTGCACCCCCCCCACACACCCCCTGCTACTTAATTATATCAACTCCAAGATTGCACTTTACTGCTCTATGTGAAATCTTGAAGTTGATATATTTAAGTAGCATGGGTTGTGAGGGGTACAGGGGTACTTGCCCCCCTGGTTATACTTGGAGAACAGTAATATAGTTTGTGTTTTATTTGTTTCTGTATGTACTTCTGCTGGAATATAGTGAGTGTTGGTATCCTTTGTGGTCTCAGGATTTTGGTCTTCAGGATTTTGGGCTTTCAGGATTCTGTAGCGCTCGTATATCTATCTATCTATCTATCTATCTATCTATCTATCTATCTATCTATCTATCTATCTGTATGTGAACATATGGTTGCTTACTATCTTCTAGCTTAATGCATTTGAATTCTCTCAAAGGTCACCATCTTAATCCTTCTTCTCAGGTTGGATACTCAGAGAAAATAACAAGGGAGGTTTAAGGTTAGAGAGTGGGCAGGAAATTGTAGGATTAGAAAGTGGGAAGGGAGTCTAAGATTTAGGGAGTGATCTGGGAATTTAAGTTTAGGGAGGGGAATTGGGGTTTTAGGTTTAAAGAGTGAGAAGGGAGTTTTAGGATTAGGGAATAATAAGGGGGGGTTAGGATTAGGGAGTGATTGGCGAATTTAGGATTAGGGATTGAGGAGTCAAGTTAGGAACTGCTTGGGAGTTTTAGATTTATGTTTAAGGTTTAGGTTCTGGTAGGGTTATGTAGTTATATGATCAGGTTCTAGGAGGGATTTGTAGAGCTGGGTGATCAGGCTAGTGAGTGTTTGATCACAGCAAGCAGGTGTACTACATGATACTTGCACATGAGCACCTCTAGTAGTCCCCAGAATTTCAAATGGCTTGAGAAGGACAAGCCAATGTATGGACAACTGAATCCAGTTCACTTTTTATGCTATTTTAAAATCTTACCCCAAAACAATCAATGCCTGTAATTTCAGTACTGACATATACATTGATATAAAACTTAACGTGATCATTATTATAAGCTTACTTTAGATTGGATATTACTTTACATTTCACCACTGCAATGTAATACATTTCCTGCTTTCTCAATTGTATCTAAGTATTATAGACAAAGGCTATCCTGCGGAAGAAAGTACACCATCTTTCTCCATAATACTTGATTATAATTATTCTGCTTTTATACTGAAAACAAGACTTGTACTACAAATGCAAGAAATACCCTTTTTACGTACATGTAACAAGTAGTGCATTCAGGGCCGGCCTTAGGTGAGATGAAGCGCTAGGAAATGGACTTCATGTTGTCTCCCCATTGTCCACTACTCCCTTCACTGAACCTTCAGTACATCCCGTGTTTGACCAATACTGGTTTCCCCACACCATCCAGATGACTGTTTCTTGTTTTCTCCTACTTTGTCTTGCTCTTCTGCTTTTTTCCTGCATCATTTCAAAACACCCTAACTGTCCAAGACTATACTGTTATAGCTATGGTGGAAATAATCAAATTAGGCTTCAAATCAAGGAGTCACTAGCATCCCCAGAAGTCATGGGGTTACTGATTCTTTGAGGTACATTTAAAGCATTTTTACCACCATTTTGATTCAATAATGATCTGAGCAATAATCAAGATTAAAGAAATATATTCAGGTTTATTTTTTTCTTTCAAAGCAGAAATAAGTTGTGTCCAAGGCTTAATGTTCAAAGCTGACAAAATAATAGTTCATAATAAACTGAGAAGACAAATGCTTGTGTGGATGCATAAGCATGTCTGGGGATAATTCCTACTTTCTTAGGCCTCTAAAAAAAGATAGTTACATTCTGTGAAACAATCTGATGATGACAGATTGGGATGAAAGTGAATGAAGAAATGGTCTCAGTTATATGTTTTAAATTGCTGCTGTCATACATATACTCAGCAAGCTTTTCTCACTCTTATTAGAAAAAGACAGCTACCTCATGTGTACCCCTGCTTTGTCAGATTGGGACATATTTTAACTTACTTTCATCAAGCTTATAGTCACAGCATGCCTCCTTAACATTACACTAAAATGATAACCACCTATACACTGAAAAAGCTGATGATCATAGTAATATATTCCAATTTGTTGCTGCTGCTAGACAGTACAGCACCAATAGAAAAGCTATAATGAACTTCTGTGGACATCTCTGACGTCTGTGAAAAAAAATCAATGAAAGAAATAGTAATGATACAGTCACCAGTCCCTACAGGGGCTATAGCAACCTTCTCTGCAAAACTCAGAACAGTGCATGTTTTAAACTAAGTGGGATTCAAGGCATAAAATCTTACTGCATCAGTATCAACTTATATAACTGTCAGTGTAGTTAACTGGTAACACCCAGAAACTGTGAAGGTATAGAAGCTCTGTGGTGCATTTTATGTTTATTTTGAAAGATAAAAATTGACTTGTTAACTGCTCTTTTTTATTGCAACTTAGAACAGTTATCGATGAAAAACCTAATATTGTGTGTCCACAGATAAAAATCATTTTTTCACACACACACACACACACACACACACACACACACACACACACACACACACACACACACACACACACACACACACACACACACACACACACACACGCACTCACATTGTAGATATGCCAGTTCACCTATATCATGTCTTTGGCTTGTGTTACACACTGGAGCACATAAAAAAAACTACAAAAGAGACAGGGAGTATATGCAGACTCCACACAAAAGGAGCCATTGCCAAGAACTCAACCAAGAAACCAAGCACCATAAAAGAGCAATGTTAATCAATGTGCTACTGTGACAATAATCAGTTGCTTTGGCACACAATATACCCACACTGTCAAAGACAGCCACTTATTGTGTGTAGTGCTGATGTATAACTGCAATGGAAAGTAAAAAAAATCCTGATGATTGTTTTACTCTTTGGCACACTGCAACATACCCCCATGCACACACAAGCATAAACCAAAGCAATGAGCATTTTACACTGATATTTGTAAATGCAGTATATTGTGTAATATTGCTACTCCTAAGCTAGTTGAAAGACTGCTTTACTGTGATAAAACAACAGCAGGATTGTTACTTTTATCCAGACATTTATTTAAGTAAATAAATAAATTTATTTAAGTATTAAAAGGCAATTGAGTCACAGGACCATTCGCACCTTGCTAATACCCTCAAGCTGTACCCCTTCTCAAGAAAGACAAAACAGATCTGTCCTGGACTAAATCAATTGGTACCCAGCCAATCATTCGGATTTAATATAAAATATTCAGTGGTATCTGTTTGCTTAACTTATACAGGAAGCCTGTTCAAGAAGTGGGGTCAGTGTTGGGTAATACATTTGCTTCTACAGCATTTTTTATTTATGGTTGTTGGAGATTTAAGTCCATAGTTCTGGTGCAAGATGGTCTCCTTACCTATAAAGTACTGGCACTTTAGTGACTGTATACATACACCTTAAATGTTTGCAGTTCAAAACATGGCCACAGCAAAACATTCCAATGTGCTTCACAAAAAAGCAAATTCATTCTGCAAAGCTAGATCAATGACTGTTAATCATGATAGTAGGGCTGCTTTTATCCACACACAGTCCCGGTATCCACTAATTATAGCCACTTTATTTACTGTTCACAGCTTTCATGTCTGACTGCATAAAAATAATGGCCCCAGTATTGTATTTTAAAATTGTTTCACATGCACACAAATTCAATTTAATCATCAAAGCCAGATTAATGATTGTTTAACCCGAGCAAATAAAAGGAGTAACAGTCACAATCATCGAGAGTCTCCTTATCCAGTCAACAATTATTAACATTTTACCAACTGTGTACACATCAGATATAAACAATAATGACCATAGTAATGTATTGCAACTTTATTTCATATAGTCGATACAGTAAGGTATTTCAACTTACTTTATACAAATATACATCAATCTTGCAAATCAAGAATAATTACAGTTTAACTTAATCAAACAAACACATAGTCAGTGATGTTAAACTATAGATAGCCCATATAATCACTTTCTTGACTATGAACACCTCAGATGTCTGACTCTCATTTGAAAGAAGTGGCCACAATAATTAATTTCAGCTCTGTTCCACACAAACTGTAGCCAGCCACTGTATAATATTCAAAATTTCTTTGCACAAAAACAAACTAGTCCTGCAAAGACTGAAGAATGGCTGTTTATCTTATGCAAATGTCTGCAGACCAAATTAATTACTTTCATCCACATACACTCCCAACCCATTCCCTGCAATTACAGGGACTTTGTGTAAACTTCAGATGCCTGGTTGTAACAAAATAAATAAAAATAATGACCTCAATAATTTATTTAAACATTGTTCTTTCATAGTGGCAAGCAGCAGAATAAAATATTCCAACTTGATTCATACAAATACAAGTAAGTCTTGCAACATCTACTTACTGCAGTAATATATTTAGGGGTATCAGAGCAAGAGTACTTTTTACTTGATTTTAAAAAGTTGGAAAAGCATCTGTGGATGAGTCATGCCTTAGGTGGCCACCTAGTTCAGCTATCTCTAAGGCTGACCATGCTTTTGTAACATAACTTTCCCTGGTATATCCTCTGTCATCCAGATTAATACTCCCAAAGAAAGGTTAAAAAAGTAAGCTTATACCAAGAAAATTTTGATTAAGTATTTGTAAGACCATACACTATAATCACCTTATCTCAAATATCCAGCAGGATTGAAATTAACTCTCTACTATCTAAATTACCACTTATTGCTGTCTTAAAGCAACCATCTAAATGTGAAGAAATATTCTTCTGTACTCTAACTTACCTGACTTAACCTAACAGAATGAACTTACAAATGGGAACATACTTAATATTTATTCCCCTTCTTTTCTCATTCAAAACTAAATAATTAGCCATTATTTAATTTTGTCCTCCTCTGAACCATCAGTTTCACATTTGCTCAGTATGTATGCAATGTTTTCCTTTATAAAAATCAGCATTATTCAGCCTAATTTATACTATATTAATATCCTAATAACACATATTTTGAATCCAGAAGCTCCTGATACAAAAATTGCAATCATTACAAATATTATTACATTAAACTCCAGTATGGAATACATTTTACCACAATATTACTCATTATCCCACAGTGTAATGATACTAAAGATACTGACCCCATCAAGACGTCATTACCTAGCTTAAATTCCATAGGTCAGGTCTTCTAATCTTGAACTCGCTTGTGGTCTGCTAAATGCAGGTATTGCCAATAAGTTAGACCTACTCTGCTCTTGGCTGTTTGCTTATTATCCAGATGTAATGAGCATCACTGAATCTAGGGTCAAAGTCAACACATTCAAATCTATGCCATTTCTTCATTAGTTAATACTTGTTGAAGGTAAGATCAGATCATAGAGTAGACGGGAGGACCGTCTTTCTGCATGAACTCTTATTAAACTTGAAACTCATAGCACAATCAACATTCTCTAGTGACATACCTCTCAACCTTTTAAAGCAAGAAATCTGGACAAAGCCATAAATAAAGTTTGAACAAAGACCCAAAAATAGGGACAGTTTTTAAATATTGCTCTTACAAACTTCGAAAGTTGATAGAATAACAGGTTTTGCGTTAGCATGAATTTTCTGAAGGATATGAAGTCTGAAACTCAAATCCCTGTCATTATTTTATTACTGTACTCTGTAATGATTTGCCACTAATTTGCCAGAAAATCACAAGTGTATGAAAAACGGACCAAAAATATGAGACCAAAATCTGGACATTCTGTGAAAATCTGTACAGTTGAGAGGTATGTCTACTGACCATGTTCCAAACTGAATGTAGTAAATAATATAGAGATCAACAATACTTAACTTTCCATTTCTATAGTCAGTCTAAACCCACAACTCCCAACAGCTTTACCATCTTAACCATTTCCTTCCCAAACATTAGTAGCTATTAATTCTAGAGAACTTCAGTACTAATTTAGTAAGACCACTTTGAACAGATATTCTACAACTAATAGCTTATACTAGTCTGGTCAAACTTATGAAGGAACCTACTAGACCTAGGCCTATTTTTTGCAACATCTCCCTACATGATCTTATTAGTAACAATCTCAAATGCTTCATTTCTAGAACAAGCAATCCTCACACCAGCCATCAGTCATTGTACAATACCCTTCCTCATAACATTTCCTGACCGTAACAACCCAGTAACATACACTGGTAATAGATGCAGAATTTGAGGGTATTCTTTTTATTTTAAA
Organism: Protopterus annectens; assembly: GCF_019279795.1. Taxonomy (NCBI): domain Eukaryota; kingdom Metazoa; phylum Chordata; order Ceratodontiformes; family Protopteridae; genus Protopterus; species Protopterus annectens. The sequence goes on along the minus strand of NC_056749.1, from coordinate 102,218,545 downwards.
GGTCACAGTCTGCCCCACTGATTGACATATTGGATATGGTTCAGGGTATAAAGGGAGTTAATGATACCTACACAAGGAACATTATCAAAATCTGTAGATATGTTAAACATAATAACATTGGTGGATAAAGTCTCATCGGTGGCATGAAATGCATTTTCATAAAAAAAGTAAGGAGATTTAACTGGTCTAACAAAGCATTCATAAATTCATGATATGCTGGGTCCTTAGTAATTTGTGCTGAGGTAGGAAAGCAGTTTACTATAACTTTCTCACAACAGTTCTCTATCATTGATGCCAGACAGATTGTTCTGAAGGCTCCCCTTTACAAATGAGTATGAGTCTAAGTGTTTCATGAGTTTGAAATACAGCAAGTTCAGAAAGTTATAGAAAAGCAAAACTGAGACTAGAACTTGAAACATTTTTGTAAGAAAAATTCCAGATGATGCTTCAAAAACTATAATGGCTTTAGAGTTGATATTACCCAGAAAAGATAATACAAAAAGTAAGTTTAATAATCAGACTTGCACATGTATCATATTTCCACAGTTGACTAGAGAGTAAGTATCTCTGCGTGAGGCCTCAGAATGATGATTATAAGCCCAGGTTAACTAGTCATCATCAGTGACGGCATTATTATCAACTTTCAGGCATAGATTATTTCTAGTATAAATCATGGTTCTATAACAGTAGGAAACAAATACCTTAAAGATAACAGAAGGGTATGCAGCCAGAAATAACACTTCTAGTCCTGGATTACTCTACAAACACAACACATTCCTCTCTCTACCTACTAAACAAGTATTAGCTCTATCTTACTTGCTACCCTTCCTAACCTATGACACACCTTTACTAACCAACTTGCAGTTCTCATTGAAAATGAAATTAGAAGCTTGATAACAAGATTGTTAAATTTGCTACCAACAATCGCTACGTATATTCATGACTGTATTGCACTAAAAATGATCTATTACTCCTTCAGCTCACAACTACATATACATTTATTCATAAACCTCAAGACTGCCCTGCCCTTAGCTCCCTTTACAACCCCACTAAGCATCTGCAATCTGAACACCAACATCTTCTTGAAGTTCATAAACCCAAATTACCTGCAGGTGAGTTTTTATGTTGCTGGAACATTGCTATATTATGGAATAACATACTTATTGTTATTTGTGTACAGCAAAGCCCTTCATACTTCAAAACTGCACTGTCCAATCATCTCCTCTCTAACTGGACAAGTAACTGCTCAATTCCTTCCTCTGCAATTACTTAATTCTACCAACCAATCCTAAATCTGTTTTTATCTAGTTCCTGCTTCAACTATTGTCTCTCTGATAATTCCTAACAAACTTTCATCTACTCCTGATTCTCTTAACTCCCTAACCACTATTTCCCCTCTTCTCTCCCTTCTTCTTCTATCTTCTTCCCTCTCACCTACCTTTTCTTTCCCTTTTTTCTACTGTCCATCCTACTTACCCCCCTTCACTCCTCTTCCTCTTCACTCTTCTTCCTCTTTTCTTTCTACTGTCCTCTCTCTCTCTCTCTCACACCCTCTCTCTAATACCTGAATTTACTGACATTCCTTGGTGCACATAACTATATAACATTGACCTATTTTTATGCTGTAAAATAATAATAGGGTAAGTGCCCTGTTACTATTCTCTGTACAATGAATATGCTAAATCTTTATGTTAGTATAATGTTTTTAACTATTTTCTATAATATTTTGATTTCTTTTATATAATTTTCTTGATCTTTTGCAATTGTTTGAAACTTTATTTTTGACACTCTATGTAAATTCTTTATGTTACCTTGGAGATTATCTCCCCAGGCCTTCACTGAAAATGGGCTTCTTTTGAGCCAGTGGACTTTCCTGGAAAACAAATGCCAAAAACTAACTAAATAAATAAAATAAATAGTTTATCTAATCTGATACTCATCCTTAGACTAGATGATGACTTCTTTCTCCCACATAGTTCATTGCAGTAGAGTGCCAATGCATCATGCTTGCTTCTGCAGACCTAACATAGAAAATTCCAAGCAGTTGTTGAGTATTATACTACATTGACTGAGGAGTCATGGGATGGAAAGACTCCTTAAAGCTATCTCTGTACTTGTGAGACAGAGAATGTTAGTATCACAAAGAGCAGAATATGGTTAGACTATCACCAAGAATACATAAATAAATAAATATATTTTGGAGAGATAAAGATAGTATCAAGAATTTAATTAAAAATTCAGTCAGTCACATGGTCCTCACATTCCAGTGCAAAGAAACAGATACCAAAGTAGATCACAAAATAGAATATGACACATAGAAATAAAAATGAGTTTAATACAAACCGCTCAATAAGATATAAGGAAACCAGTTTTGCCAAATGCCATGTTACTGCTATGTTCATATTATTGGTTTAGGCAAGCTGATACGTAGGGGTCCCAATAAATAGGAAAGTGTTATCTTTTGGATCAGATAGAAAATGATTATTTGTTAGTGCAAAGGCTATTTTAGTCCTGGATTGAATCAAAACTTTCAATATATTTCTGTGGCTTACTCTGATATATGAGCAGCCTAGTATATCTTAAGCAAGAAATTATTACAAGTGCATTGTTTTAACTTTTGGGAATATTGGTACAAAATATGCTGTCTAAATTAGAAGTATTCATATCATAACAAAATATGAATTATATGTCTAAAAAGACCATTTTTTTGTATATGTTTTTAGAATTGACAAAAAATAATAAATGATCCAGACCACCATGCTGATAAAATCAATATTTAATAAAACAAAACAGTGATTTATTTTATTAAAGATTGATTTTATCAGCGTGGTGGTCCGGATCATTTATTTTTTGTCATTGGATTCTGTCTTGAATCTGGACCTTTGGTGCGAAGTCTACAATTGTTTTTGATGTTTTTATAATTGACTGGGTGGTTACAGGTCATGTGACTATTGCTACATACATACAAATATTTCAAGCACAGGCATTAATGCCCTTCTAGCTTGCCAATATACCAAAACATTTGTTCCCATAATAAGTGTTCAGACTGTTCTTAAAAATATCTAAACTAGTATTTGCTTTAATGTAATTTGGTAGCCTGTTCTATGCAACATCTACTCTGTCAGAGAACCAATTAGTACATTTCTCATTCCTATAGAATCTTCTACATAGGTTGTCTGATGATTCTCTGGTACTTGTTGATAACCCCAAATATTCCCAAAATCCCAAAATATGCCCTATATACCTGAATAAGATCTTCTCTTAGATATCTATAAGAGACACTGTACAACTTCAGATATTTTAGTCTTTCATGATAACTTAAATTTTCACATCCATGGATGCTCTTGGTATATTTCCGCTGTACTTTTTCCAGTTTACTCATGCTTGTTTTCTTATAGGGTTTCCATATTGTTATTCCATACTCAAGTTTGGGTCTAATGTAATTAACAAACAATGACTTCATCGGTTTTGATTTCCTAGACTTTATAAATCTTTTTATACAACCTATAGTTTTATAGCTATCATTAACCAATTGGCTGATATGATTAGAAAAAGTCATAGTTGAATCTACTCATATACCCAGGTCCTTAAATGAGTCCACAGTTTCAATCACTGTGTGCTGTATTAAATCTTCACCTTTCAATTTATGTCTCCCAAATCTGATATGCTTAGTTTTTTATGTATTTATCAGCATATTAGTCTCCTGTGCCAAAATGGTCAATTTAGTCAAGTTATTTGGCAGACATGCCTTATCTGTAAAGTATGTAATCAGTTTACTCAATTTCAGGTCATCTGCATATAGACTGTAGAACATCTCAGATGAAAAAGTTAGGTCTGAGAGATACAATCTAAACAAGTAAGGGCCTAGGACAGAGCCCTGTGGGACACCTTGACTGTAACCAATGATTTCACCTGTCCATTTGCTGTATGATACTTGCCATGTCCTATCTGGAAGCCATGCAACTATCCATCTTATCAAGAGTACATCAATACCTAGTTGTACTACTTTATTGATCAGTGTTTTGTATATGACCCTGTCAAATGTTGAAGTTAAATCTATATAAATTACATCACAGCACAATTTTTCATTCATAGCTGTTATTATATTATCATAGAATATCATGTTACAGATGGTAGTAGATCTATTTTCAACATATGCATGCTGATATATGGTTTCAAGTCCCAAACTATCCAGTTCTGACAATAACCTATCCAATATTACCTTCTCCATTATTTTTCCACAGCATGAAAGTAGATTTAAGAGTTTATATGGTATAAATTCAAATAAATGCTGAAACAATTTTTCAATGCTTATTGTATTGGCTTCGCAAGCCAATTGCAAATATCATGGAGCTTATCTGTAACTGTTTAATTAGCTGTATGAACTATGTCCTTTTGTAACATGTGAAATGTGACTTGCAATTATTGTGGAGCTTTTCTCCACTAGCCTCCACTGACAATTTAAATAATACAGTAATTGTATATAAACAAACATTTAAATAGCACATGGAATTGTCTGATATAATTATAGATAGCAGCTGTATGAATTTATACCAAGTAAGAGAGTATTAAGCCTACAAGGTGAGAATCAGAGAGAAAGGAAATAGTTTTAAGCAGTGATATGCAGAGTTGGTAGAAAGTAGGTAACAGAATAGTTTATGGGACTGGAGAGATGGTGGGGGGGGGGGTCAGGTTTTTGGGTTGGTGGTAGAAGTACAGGTACATATCCAATGCGTGGTGAAATGTGATTTGAGGGAGTTTTTGAAGGTAAGAGGATCAGGGATAGCTCTGAGTACAGGAGGAAGGTCATTCCATAGTTTGGAGACACTAAAGGAGTATAGCATATGACCGGCGGAGAGTTTAGGTTTGTTGACATTAAGTAGTAGTTTGTTGGTTAGTAAATTAGTGAGGGATGGACAAGCATTAGGGAAGTAGATAAGTTTGTGGGCAATGGTAAGCTGTAGGTATGAAAGGTGGTTGGGGAGTTCAAGCCAGTTCAGGTCTTGCAGAGTGGTACAGTGGTGGGTGGAGAATTTGGTGTTTGTAGCAAATTTGCAATTTTGTTATAACATGAGTTGAGTTTGACCAATTCAGGAAACAAAAACTGAAAACTGTTAAAAAATAGAGTGAAAATTTTGTTTACTGAAATAAGCAAACTTCATCAGACAATTCAAAAAGTATACTACAAAGCTTAAATAAATTTACAAGTCATGACATCACTCAACAATTAAAAACCAAACCTCCATTTAAAGAGCTAAGAAACACTAAAATTCTTAATAGTGCAAATATTGTAAATATGAAGACATCATTAAATATGAAAAAGTAATAAATACATATATAAAAAAAAAAATATATATATATATATATATATATATATATATATAAAATGCACTCATATTTTTCATCTGGTCAAAGCCCTCAATTTCAGAATACTTCTAATGGACACAGAATCATTTAAGCCTGGTGGGGGGGTCAAGGCATTCAATTTTAATTGCCAAATCAATTATTTTTCATCCAATTTCAAATCCATTGGCCCACCTCTCATGTTGTCAATAATCTTTAATAAAATTTAAATTCATGGGTCTGGCAAGAATTAATGTGTCTGGCTGGAGCATTATTCAAATTCATTTTTTCAATTGCATACATATGCTCATAGATTCTATTTTTAAGGGGTCTTTCTGTTCTACCTACATAAAAGGCAGGGCAATAAATACATGAACTCAAATAAACAACCCCTTTTGTATTACAATTGAATTTACCCTTAATAAAATATTTTGTGTCCCTAATAATAAAGGAATTGGGACCATTTTCAAATTCAAATCACCCACATTATTTTTAATTAAATTATCATGCAAAAGGAAACACCAATTTTTTGAAATAATTGATTTAAGAGAAAATGCATCAACAGAAAATGTGGTGATGAAATTTATGTGGTTAGAACCTGTAACTAATTCATAATTCCTATTTTGTAACAGGTCCACATTATCAATAAGATGGACATCTCAAAAACAACAATGGTTTAAATAAACCTCTCAGTCTTTTGTGATGGACTTCCCCAATAAGATAATCCACTAATTTGCTGGGGTATCCATGTTTAATAAACATTTATCTCAAAAGATTGCATTCATCCATAAAATCGCCACACCTCTCTTTTGGGCAAATGGATGGCAACTGGAATAATGGAGGAATGCATTGAAATAAGTTGACTTTCTGAAAATCTTTGAAATGTATTTCTTCAAAGAAAAATCTTTTATCAATTCAACATCAAGAAAGGAAATATTTTCTGTTTGGAATTCCCAAGTAAAGTCCAAAAAGTTGGTAAATTTAGTGATATGCACAATAAATGCAATAGCTGAAAGTTCATCACCCTTCCAAAGAATGAAAATATCATCCAGATAATGTAACATCCTTGAATAGGAAATGTCTCTTCCAATAGGCCATTACAGTGTTAGCAAACTGTAAGTAATATTCTTTATTGAACAAAAAATACCCCCCCAGGCTTGAATGATTCTGTGTCCATTAAAAGTATTCTGAAATTGAGGGCTTTGACCAGATGAAAAATATGAGTGCATTTTTTATATACATATTTTTATATATATATTGCTTTTTTCATATTTAATGATGTCTTCATATTTACAATATTTGCACTATTAATGTTTGATTGTTTGATATAGCTCTTTAAATGGAGGTTTGGAATTGTCTGATGAAGTTTGCTTATTTCAGTAAAAACAAGTTTTCAGTTTTTGTTTCCTGAATTGGTTTGTCTGTTTGTGGTTTATATGGAGGAATCGACCACACTTGCGTCTCAAGATTTATTTAATAATGAGGATTCTATATCTAATACTGATTCCGGGGCTATTGGAAAATTGACTGCATTAATTCAAATGCTTTTGCAATGAGTTGATACTCTTGCTAGAGTTCGAACATTTTGGTGAATTCAGCTTTTCCTAGGTTGCAAGGTAACACCTCCTGATCACAAGATCGAGGTAGTTCAGCGCCTGGGAGCTTTTCATCTGGTTTGCCCTGTTCTGGAGTTTGTACTACTCAAGCTAATTTTAACATTGGCGGAGCAGTGAGTACTTCTTTTGCCATTTCTAATCTTAATGAATGGTTTAAGGACCCGGTTTCTTGTTTTAATACTGCTTCACAGGCAGTTAACCCATTGAGTACTGCTGCTGTAGAAAATAATTTAATCAACAATTTAAAAATGTTTAATATCAAAATGTTCCGTTTCAAAAAATTACAAATCGAGGTGCAATATTTAAATGAATGCATAAAGAGGCAACAAGTTCCGAAGGGGCTTAGACAATGGCGGTTACCCTCCAGCTTGATTCCCAATTCTGTTTTTCATAAAGAACTGCTTAGCCTATTCGACCTACAAGGGGTTGAATTTATGGGCTTGCTTGTTAAGAATTATTGTGCCCAAATGGACGTCTTGAAAATGGAACTAGACGATTTGGACTTGATTATTCATTCGGACAATGATTTTTTATGTTACAAATATGATTTCTTGCACATTTTCTCTAGCATTGACAATGCATTGTCTAAAATTAAGGATAATAAATTGAAGAAGCTTAACAGAGACCATTTAGCCTATGGGAAAGGGTTAGCCTATCCTTTACCCACTTCTAATGTTAATTTGAATATGAATGTAGGACTTAATAGTGGTTCGTCTGATATGGGTGAGAATGTTGATGATAATTTGAATAATTTTATGCCTACTGAAGTATCTCCTGTGAGAAGGAGTGAAAGACTTGCTAATAAACACACTAACAATGGTGGGAATAATAATAGAAATTCCAATATGGAGGGTTCAGGTTCATCTCAGGGTTTTCAGGGGGCCAGGAAGGCAAACAATGGGAGACAACAAAACTGGCCTCAACAACAACAGCATTGGAAAAGGAAAGTGCAGAACAGAAGGAGGAGAATTGTTACTCCTGGTTCTGTAAATTGTTTAAACCCTGGTTCTATAAGTTGTTTAAACCCAGCTGGCACCCATTTAAAAACTGTTAAAGTTTTGTTTAATAGTACTAAAGATTTTAAAATTTACAATTACTCTACATTTGTACCTGCCCCTTTACTTATTGATGTTCTGGCTAAAGGTTTAACATTTGTTCCTTCTTTTAGGGGAGATTTGGCTAGAACTATTATTGACCTTAAGTCTTTTACTAGAAAATTGAACTTGAATGTTCTTTTTGGCACTAATTCTAGTCTGATTAAAGACTTTAGAGTTGCTAGTATTTTCAATCCTGCTCTACACCCTTCCATTTTACTCTTTGAAAAAATTTGTGAGAATGACTTTAGGAATGTTTTGAACAACATAGTGTTATATGGATCTGAATTATTTAATTTGTCTTGTGCAGAAAGAGAGGCATTGAAAGATTTGAATTTTGCTGACATACATGTTATTAAACCTGATAAGTGTGGGCGGGTTGATCTTCATGAATAATGATGATTATAATAACAGTATGTGTGCACTTTTGACAAATGAGGCTTATGTTAAAGTCTCTCTCAATGAAATTAATGGAGCATATCAACGTATTAAGGGTTTTATCAAAGATTTATTTTTGGATGGATGTATTGATGTGGATTTATTTAATTATCTTTCCATCTCTCACCCTCTTACCCCTATGATGTTTGGGCTACCTAAAATCCATAAAAATTTGGATAACCCTCCTTTTCGTCCCATTATTGATGGCAGACAATCTATTACTTATGCTTGTGCCAAATTTGTTGACACTAAACTCAAAGAAGCCTTGAAAAATGAGAGCCAGATCTGCAAGGATTTGTGGCCTTTCTTAGGGGCGATTAATAATCTTCCTTTTTCTGAGAACCTCAATTTTTTTCACAATCGATGTCCGTGATCTTTATACGGTTATTCCTCAGGACATAGGTTGTGAATGGGTAAGGGAATTTCTGTTAGAACAACGCATTGAGGGTTCTAACATTGATTTAGTTATCTATCTGTTGGAACTTGTACTTAACAATAACTATTTTTTGTTCAATAAATAATATTACTTACAGAAAATGGGTGTTGCGCTAACACTGTAATGGCCTATTGGGAGAGACATTTCCTATTCAAGGATGTTACTTTTCAAGACAGAACCGCATGGTACACCCATTATCTGGATGATATTTTCATTCTTTGGAAGGTCGATGACCGATGAACCTTTAGCTATTGCATTTATTGAGCATATCACTAAATTTACCATCTTTTTGGACTTTACTTGAGAATTCCAAACGGAAAATATTTCCTTTCTTGATGTTGAATTGATAAAAGATTTTTCTTTGAAGAAATACATTTCAAAGATTTTCAGAAAGGCAACTTATTCCAATGCATTCCTCCATTATTCCAGTTGCCATCCATTTGCCCAAAAGAGAGGTGTGCTAAAGGGCCAATTAGTCCGGGCCACTAGGATGGTTTCTTTGGAATCTGATTTTATAAATGTTTATTAAACGTGGATACCCCAGCAAATTAGTGGATGATCTTATTGGGGAAGTCCATCACAAAAGACTGAGAGGTTTATTTAAACCATTGTTGTTTTTGAGTGAGGGGCATGATATGGATGTAATTGGAGATGTCCACCTTATTGATAATGTGGACCTGTTACAAAATAGGAATTATGAATTAGTTACAGGTTCTAACCACATAGGATTGGAAATTAATCATTCCCATGCCCCTTCTGATGTCGACTTAGCCAAATTGAATTTCATCACCACATTTTCTGTTGATGCATTTTCTCTTAAATCAATTATTTCGAAAAATTGGTGTTTCCTTTTGGATGATAATTTAATTAAAAATAATGTGGGTGATTTCCCCTGTGTGGTTTTTAGGAGAGGTAGGAATTTGAAAATGGTCCTTCAAAGGGGAACTTCAAAATATCATTTACCACATTGTGGGATGTTTAAATGTGAGGCTTGTCGGTGGTGTAAACATATTAAAGTTTTGAATTCCTTTATTATTAGGAACAAAATATATTTTATTAAGGGTAAATTCAATTGTAATACAAAAGGGTTGTTTATTTGAGTTCATGTATTTATTGCCCTGCCTTTTATGTAGGTAGAACAGAAAGACCCCTTAAAAATAGAATCTATGAGCATATGTATGCAATTGAAAAAATGAATTTGAATAATGCTCTAGCCAGACACATTAATTCTTGCCCGACCCATGAATTTAAATTTTTGGTTATTGAAAAGATTGTTGACAACATGAGAGGTGGGCCAATGGATTTGAAATTGGATGAAAAAGAATTGATTTGGCAATTAAAATTGAATGCCTTGACCCCCAGGCTTGAATGATTCTGTGTCCATTAGAAGTATTCCGAAATTGAGGGTTTTTAACCAGATGAAAAATATGAGTGCATTTTATATATATATATATATATATATATATATATATATATATATATATATATATATATATATATATATATATATATATATATATATATATATATATATATATTTATATATATTGCTTTTTCATATTTAATGATGTCTTCATATTTACAATATTTGCACTATTAAGAATTTTAGTGTTTTACGGTTTTAATGTTCGATTGTTTGATATTAAGGTTTCTAACTTTGTATGGGTTTAATGTCATGGAATTATGTGGCATCCTTAGCTCTTTAAATGGAGGTTTGGTTTTTAATTGTTGAGTGATGTCATGACTTGTAAATTTATTTAAGCTTTGTAGTATACTTTTTGAATTGTCTGATGAAGTTTGCTTATTTCAGTTAACAAAAGCGCTTACCTTATTTTTGGACTCAGTGTGTTTTTTTTGCTCTATTTTTTATGAGTTGAGTTTGGTTTTCAGAGAGGATTGTATGTTTGTAAGGATGGGTGCGCCATATAATAGAGTTGGGAGCAAGAATGTTGAGGTGAGAGCTTTTTTTGCAAGTGGAGTAAGATAGTAGTTGTGCCTGTAAATGGATCCTAGCTTTTGATGGGTTTTTTTAATATTATAGTGGACATAAAGGTCAAAGGTTAGGCTGTCATCTATGGTGATGCCAAGGAGTTTAGTATTGGAGACAACCTCTATAATGGTATTGTTTTGGGACTGACCAGTGAGTTCAGATCTATTTATTGGGAAGGTTTTAGTTGGGGTAAAGATTAAGAGTTTTGTTTTATTGGGATTGAGGGCTAAGTGGTTCTGAGACATCCATGATTCAGTGGATGCAAACTTAAATAAAATAAAAATAAATAAAATAAAATACACTAAGAAAGCTGTTTATCAAAACCAGTCTGCTTGTTATATGCTATTTTGGAGTTCTTATAAAGGATAAATCTGTGTTTTTCACTTGCTAAATGTTTCTTTTTATCTTCTTAAAAATTCCATTCCCATAGGCTGGCCTAGCAACTACTCAGGTAAAAGTATTCCATATCAGAGAGGCTTTTCTTACTGAATGTTTTTCTCAACTAGGCTTCACAAGCTGTCAGTCATCTGTTTGGAATCTTCCCCTTTAATACCCATTCTTTCCTTCCCCCAGGACAGGGACTGATCCAAATGGACTAATAGTGGTACGTTGTCCTCATAATGGGAAAACTACATAGATCAGGTCCATTAGTGACATCAGCCTTGGTGAGCCCTGATTTTTCTTTACCCTAACTTCTATTACATGGCATGAGACTGGACAATGAGACTACAACAACACTTGCAACTGGTTGATGCATGCTTTTAAGCCTTTCGAGTATGTACCATCCTGGTCCTGGTTGCTTGATGTGGGGAAAGCAGATTAGTGGGCATTGTTACATGGAATACATTATGCTGTGGTTATTGAGAATCTTTTAACAGTAGACACACATAATTATCAATAAGCTGAATTGCAATTAGGGATAAAATGACATTTTTTCAGTAATTGCACTATGATACCTGTAATGACCAAAATCTATATGAATCACTTCTAGAATTTAGAGGATAATAAAAACTGAAGAAAACCACACAGATGTTCCTTATTCGTTTTGAAGTCATTCATGTATGTGATCCCACCCCCTTTTCGTGATTGTCAGGCTCTGTTTTGTTTTCATATGACTCTGTTTGCAACTCCTTGTTTTCTTTCCTGCAGCCCATCACCAAGTTATTGCACCACCCGGGGAATTCATGGAAGCAGGACATCCTGAACAGCAAAACCCTTTATTACAATAATGAGACACCGATTTGCCTGAATTGGCATTTGACCAAATGTAAAGTACTACAGTTCAAAGTAGGTTTATATAATAGATCTTGATCTATTACAATGAAAATAAAATAAAGAGAAGGATGCTGAAATTATAACTGTCTTAATGCAATTAAAGATGCAAGGAATCAAGTGTAAGGTTTGTCCTCCAGACATTTTTAGTATGACACAGGAAGGAGAAAACCCTTAGATGGGCTACAATAAAACACAGAATCTGAAATATTTTAACAAGTTTAAGAATATCTTTGTCTGCTTGTTCTTCATAAGTAATTCTATTACACACATCAAGAAATCTAAGAAGTGATAATAAATCTGATTTGTTTCTTATTCACATGTATGTAGAGATCTATCTACTACAAGACTGCAGAAGCACAGAGGCACTCTTTAATCCAAAATTGCTGCAGTAAGAAAATAATTATTTTACTTCTCCCTCTCTCCATCTTCTATTTAAGAGTTAGGATCATGACAGCAGTTCGACGGGTTAAAAAATTCTCATTTAGACAATTATGCATTCATTTAAAAATTCACAGAATTC
>NC_056749.1:102155833-102200833 GCF_019279795.1 Protopterus annectens | reverse complement strand
CTGTGTGTGCATCACACTGTTTTACATGGTGTGTAGAGATGCACAAACAAGTTTAATACCATGCTAATTACAGCATAAACAGCTGAAATGTATGCTAATCAAGCAATCCAAGATGGAGGTGCTATTCAACAAGCTATAAAGCAACCGTGTAGACTCAGTGCTGATCTTTCTTGGAAGTTCCAAAACCTATTGGAATACAGCCTCAGAAAGAAGTCTACACAGAAAGAATGTTAGGAGCTGTTGCTTTAATCCATGTGTATGAGCAACAGGCTGAAGTCTGCGCTGCTGCTGCTACTAATAGACCAAGGCCAAGAAGGAGAAGATCAGATGCTTTTTAACTTATCACAATCGACATGTCATGCAAATTGTAGAGCTCTACATTGTGTATAGAGACAAGCTACAGGAACTCTGTAACCTTTGTCATCCTCAACTCAGAGCAAGGACAAACCAAGGGGAACATATACCAGTGGAAACACAGGTATGTGTAGCACTTAGACTTTAGCTACAGATACCTTTCAGAAACCAACAAAGGTCATGCTGGGCGTGTCATAGACATCAGCATCCAGGATCCTCCATCAATTCCTGAATGCTATGCTCCAACATGCCAGTGACCATATATATTTTCCACATACTCCTGAGGACAGAGCCGGAAATATGCAGGAGTTCTACCCTACAGCAAACTACCCTGAAGTACTGGCTGCCATAGATTCCACACATATAGAAATTAAGGCACCACCCAGGCAACAGGGAAAGCTCTGCATAAACAGAAAGGGCTTACACTCTATTAACTGCTAAGTCATGTCTAATGCCAAGGGAATCATCTTGAACATGTGTGCTGGCAACCAAGGCAGTTACCGTGACTCACATATCTGGCACACCTCTCAATGGTATCACATGTTCACTAGGAGGGATATCTCACGGGGTCATTTACTGGGAGATGCAGGTTATGCACTAGAAGCATGGATGATGACACCCATCAGAAATGCGCACACACACACACACACACACACACACACACACACACACACACACACACACACACACACACACACACACACACACACACACACACACACACACACACACACACACACACACACACACACACACCACCCCTGGACTAGTACACAATATATCTGATTACATTCTTACTGAAGCTGAACATTCATTACTCAACAAAGGTCTGTCTTTCATTCCTTCACTTAACAGTGATGATGTTAAACACATCATAGACCTTAAAAAGTTTTGTAGAAATGTTATGCTTAAATTTATATATGGTAATAACTCTATGGATGTATTTAATTTCTGAAAACCCTCTGTTTATTCACCAGTATTACACCCTCTATTAAAAGTATTTGAAAAGGCTTGTGAATGTGATATTGTGAAACTGTCTGCTTCAGCAACAAAAAAGCATAATTTTCATAATTTGACGACTGATGATTTTAATGCTTTACAATCACTGAAATACAATGCTGATATAGCTATACGTCCTGAAGATAAGGGGGAAGCTATTGTTTTACTGAATGTTACAGATTATTATCACAAAATGAAGCAAATGCTGGATGAAGTTGACACTTACAGCAGTCTTGGCGCTAATCAGCTTAATAAATTAATTATCAATATGAAAGTTATACTCTATGAGTTTTTGATGAGCAATATGATTACAACTGAGCTATATAAATATTTTTTGGTAGAAAAACCATATGTACCTAGCATTAGAGGTCTACCGAAAATCCATAAGGATATTTTAAATCCCCCCCTTAAACCCATAGTGTCGAGCCAAGGTTGGTTGACTGAAACACTATTAATTTACTTAGAGAAGCATATGAGAGTTTTTGTTGATAATGACAATACTATTTTAAAAGACACAAAAGATTTTTTAGTTACATTGTCTGAATATGCATTTTCAGAATTGTTTGATGTGGATGTTGTTCTAGTAACACTTGATATGGCATCACTTTTTACCAGAATCCCAAATGATGTAGGCATTGAATTATTTAGGGACTTTATGAGATCTGAGAATGTTGCTGCTGATAAAATTCAACTGTATTGTTTTTTGTTAGAACTTAGTCTAAATAATAATGTCTTTATATTGGATATTCAATACTTCCTTCAAACAAAGGGAGTGGCCATGGGCACCCCATGTGCCAATTTCTATGCGAACTTAGTAATGGCACAATGGGAAAGACAGTACATTAAAACAAATGCAAGATATTTAGATAGTATACCCAACTATAAACACTTTGTGGATGATATTTTTCTTTTATGGAAGGGCACTGTGGATGGCTTGAGACAGTTCATTGAATATATTAACTCTACCACTAATTTTTTGCAATTTACTGATAAATGGTCCCTGGGGAAGATTGAGTTTTTAGATGTGTCTTTGATAAAAAAAAAATGATGGTATGATTTGTAATGAGATTTATAAGAAGCATTGTAGAAGGAACAGTCTGTTACATAGACAAAGTATGCATCCCCAGCAATATCTATAAAAATGTCTTACAGAGCCAGGGCTTGAGAGTTTCCAGGCTTACTAGCTCACATTCTAGCTGTACAGGATCCCTTTCAGAACTGAAAGATGAGCTGAAGGACAGGGGGTACATGTCACATGAATATAACAGACTAGAGACTCTAGATCTTGTAGATAGATATATGAAAGGCAGACCATACTTTAGAAAATATGATAGAGCCAATAATACTAGACATAGCATTAACAATCCTAGAGCATTAAATGAATGTAGGATAGTGATACCCTATACCAATAACAATAAGGCCATAAGAGACATTATAAATAAGAACTGGACAATTTTAGCATCTGATATGAAAATAAGTGCCATAGTGGGATCACAACCAAGTTTCTCCTATCGAAATAACAAATCATTGAAAAGATTGTTATGCTTTAAGGATGCCAAACCTAGTAATAGTTCTATTGCCTCTCAGAGACAAGGAACTTTTCCCTGTAGATGATGCAACCATTGCCAATATATGTGCAGTCAAGATAAATTCACACATCCCACTACCAAATATACATATACTTTTAGGTATTATGCTGATAGAATGTAGGGATCTTATATACCTTGCTTATTGTACTAAATGCCCATCTTTCTATATAGGGATGACCAACAGGACTTTGAGAGATAGAGTCAGGGAACACATTTATGCCATTAACAAAGAGGATGAAGGGAATACCCTAGCAAGACATGTTTTAGAGCATGGCACTACACATAAGTTTCTATTTTTAGTTATAGAATTTACCCCTCATACTGACAAGTTAGATAATTTCAAGAATTTTACAGAGCAAAAGGAAATTAATTAGGATGCAGGCAGATAGGGGTTTTGGCCTTAATGATAAGGTAGCACTTAGACCATTTTTAGCTGACAGACCCTTGAAGCATTGAATTATGTGCATTTTAAAGCATGTATGGATTTTATTTTTGTATCATATATCAAAAATATCATGAAGGTAAAGTATATAAAAATAGCTAGTGATTGGATCAGGCAGGATTTAAGAGCAAGTGGTTACGCTAGGACTGAGCTTGATTTAGTTGATGAACTTCTAGATATTGCTCTTAACAATAATTTTTTATGTTCAATGACAAATTTTATTTGCAAAAAGTAGGGGTAGCAATGGGCTCCCCTTGTGGTGCTAGTATAGCTAATCTGGTAATGGCTCATTGGGAACACTCATTTGTTTTATCTAATTCTGACTATAAGGACAGACTGATTTTTTATACACATTACCTTGATGATATTTTTATCTTGCTCAAAGGTGACAGAGCCATTAGTGATATGCTAGTTTATTATCTTAATGGTACCACAGAATTCTTTAAGTTTACATCTACTTTTAGTACTGAGTCTATAGCTTATTTAGATATTTTACTATCTAAAAATCATCTACTTCAGAGTTATAAAGATTTATAGAAAAAGTTCATATTCTAACGCTTTTTTGCATTATTCTAGCTGTCATCCTCAGCACCAAAAGCAAGCTGTAGCGAAGGGTCAGTTAGTCAGGGCAGCCCATATTTCTACTCTTGACAGTGACTTTCATGACGAATGTTGCTTGTTAAAAAGTATGTTCATCCACTGAGGCTACCCTGAGAATATGATTAATGAACTTATGGAAGAAGTGGTGTCTACAAGGACTAGGCAGTTGTTTAAACCATTATTAAATATTAATAATGCAGAAGTTGCATGGGAGAGTAGTTCCGTGAATGTCACGGTCGACGATATTAATACAACTTGTGAACTTATATTCCAAGTGCCATCTTTTATCACTACTTGCAGTATTAACAGCAAGTTTTGTTATGGAATACTATGTAAAAACTGGGCCATTTTTAAAGGTGACACCAGTATCTTTAACAAAAAAAAAGTTGGTGATAGACCAGTAGTGACTTAAAGGAGGGCAAAAAATCTAAAGTCCTTATTGGAACAACGTCAACGCACATACCCAAAAACACCTGGTATGTTTAAGTGCCAGTCTTGCAACTATTGTCAGTACGTAATTGAATCTAATAGATTTAATATACAAAATTATCAATACTTTTTGAAATGTCGAGTTAATTGTAATTCTAAAATGATAGTTTATTTACCGCAATGTCAGAATTGTTCATCATTTTACATTGGGAAGACGGAGAGACGTCTTTGTGACCATCTGTATGAACATATTTACGCAATTCGGAAGAATAAACTTGAGAATGCTCTAGCTAAGCATGTCAGTTTTAACACGGACCATAAATTTAAATTCATAATAATAGACCAGATCAGTGAAGACTCTAGGGGTGGCCCCACTCCAATAAAGTTGGAAGAATTAGAACTTATGTGGCAAGTTAGATTAAATGTGTATAATACCCCTGGACTTAATGAATGCTGCTCTATTAGTAGTATTTTAAAACTTAAAAGTTCCATGTTTGATTTTTAGTTATGATCATTAACTACTTTTTTATATTCATGAGAATTTGTTGAACTGATACTTTAAATTGTTATATTTCACCTATTTAGCAGATGAAGGTGGTGTGCAAGTTGGATATTGAATTGAGCGTTTCTTTATGTTTTTAATGACATCAACGTCTTTAAATGTTTTTTAATTATTTTTAATTGTTTAATTGCTTTTATTGCTCATTTGAGCTGTGAATTTGTTCAGTATTTATACTTGTGGTTTGTGAATACACTTTGTCTGACGAAGTTTGAGCACAGTCTCAAACGAAAAGCGCTTAACAATATTAACAATATTAAAGGAGATTTTTTATTCTTGTTGGTGTGTGCTGCTTTGCCTGCCTCAGTCCGCTTTGTGAGTACATCCTAAATGGGGCATTGTATCCAAGCATGGGCCTGATGAGTATAGGGGCACAATGACCTCACTTGATCTAGATGTGAAACCTTATGGGATAAGGTGCCTATATAGAAGGTCTGTCTAACCACTTTGGCAACGTGATTGTCAAAGGCGAGAGTACTAACTACTCGTGTCCCCAAATCCCTAATAACTCCTGCCATACGTAATGGATTACCACCTATGTGGTAATGTGTGGGCACGTTGTTATTCCCAAAGGGGATGACTATGCATCTAATGGCATTTAGCTGTAGGCCATGGCTCTGGCACCAGTTATCCATCTCTGTGAGACCCTTTGTGAGGATGCTTGTGCCATCTGGAGACTTGATTATGGCACCCAGTTTGCAGTCATCTGTGAACATGATCACCCATATTCCTCCTGTGTTAGCCTGTATGTCAGAGAAATATATACTGAACAAGAAAGTCCCAGGACTGAGCCTTGTGGGATGCCTCGTGTAACTGGTGTATAGTCAGACATGGCACCTGCAATACAGACTATGTGGGTGCTATCCCTGATCCAGTTAGCAATCTATCTTGTGACATATGTGTCAATATTGAAGCTGGTGAGCTTATGTATAATGCCCGAGTGGGGTATTGTGTTGAAGGGTTTTGCGAGGTCCAGGTAGGCTGTGTGGACAACCTTCCCTACGTCTATGGACCTGGTAACTGTTTAAAGATGTCAAACAGGTTCAAGAGGCAAGATCTGCCCACAACAAAGCCGAATTGTGTAGGATCCAGTGTCTGTAGGTTCCTGATGTCTATGTGTATGAGTTCCATGGCGATATGCTCCATAGCTTTGCAGACGAGGCTAGTTAGGCTTATAGGGCAGTATTGTCTGGGGTCCATTGTGGCACCACTTCTGTGGAGCAGGACCACTGTTGCTGTACACCATTCCTTGGGTACATATCCTGTAGTAACTCTGATATTGAACAGTGACTTAATGTGAGGGTTACATTTGTCATGAAGCTCGTGTAAGATGCAGGCCGGGACACCATCCAGTCTCATTGATGCTGTGTTGTCTGCTTTGCAGAGGGCAGCACTCACCTGTTCATCTGTGATGTGAGGGAAGCTACACTCTGTTGGGATGGACATTTGCTCTTTAGGGGGGATGGGGGGGAGACATTTGCACTGAACCTGTTTGCCAGGATGTTGGCAATGTCTGTGGGTTCAGTGTATGTTTTGTCATTATGCAGTAATTCACTGCATATCTGGGTAGTTGAAGTCACCCAATATAATGGTGTTTGGGTTCCTGACATAACTAAAGAAGGCCTTGTGATTGTCCTTAGTGTCTGGTGCAATTTTCCGTTAGAAGCGGGCCTTAGATGAATTCATGAGTGATCGTAGCTTTTTGCTAGTACTGATCAGAGATGCATTCCCTTTTTGGGATTGTGCTCTATCATGTAGTAGCCTCCTTCTTTTGTTGTATAGCTTATTAATGGCCGGAGTCCACCAGACAGGTCCCCTGCCTTTGGAGGAGTGAGTCTTGTTGTTATTTGGGATAGAACGATCCATGCATTCCAGTAGGTGTCCATAGAATGCATTTGTAAAGGATTCAGTAGTCTGAGCTGTATTTACAACTCTCCCTGGGTCTTTGAAGGATACCACCTTGGTTTGGAGAAGTGTGACGTTTGCTTTTGAGAAGTTCTTCACCGAGATTACCTAGGATGGGGGTGGAGACGGGATATGGATGTCCAGTGAGATAAATTGGTCTGGCCTTACCAATGAGGGGTATACCTCTGGTGTGGAACATAGAGTCCCCATGTTGGTGATGATCAGGTCTAATATGTTTTCCCCTCTTGTGGGTGTGGTGACCAGTTGTGCCATAGCATTTGAGTTTATAAATTCTAGCAATTGTTGGGTGACGGTGTTGGGGCTTGAGTAGTATTCCCAGTCAATGTTTGGGTAGTTGAAGTCACCCAATATAATGGTGTTTGGAGAGACCTTCATATTCTCCAGTGTTCCCAGGAAAGCCGAGTGAGGCTACAAACTGAAAGGCAGTTTTGCCCACTGTTAGTTGCACATGTATGGTCTCCAATGCTTTGTGCAGTGCTACTAACCTGGAGGTGTGTGTATCTGTGATGTATATGGATACTCCCCCTATTTTTGTTGGCCGGTCCGAGTCTTGTGGCCGAAAAGCATGGTATGAAGTATAACCTGGTATTGCTGGTGTGTTATCGGGAGCCTGAACCAGGTGTCTGTTACTGCACAGATATCAACATTCTCCATACTGAGGAGAGTCCTGAGTGTGTGCATTTTGAGGGTTAGACATCTGGTGTTGAGCAGCATTACCCTTAGTTTCTTTTACCTTGTAATGTCTATGGAGGTGGGTTTGTCTTTTGAGCCTCGCTTAAAAAAAAGCACTATGCGGGTGGCAAGAGCCTTAGCCAGTATTCAAATGTCCAGGCGTGACAGGTGCAAGCCGTCCATAGCGAAGCTACATGGCATGTCGAGCATGTAATTCCAGACTGACAGACACTGGATCCCCTTTGAATGACACCAATATGTTAGCCAACTGTTAAAAGTGATCAGTTTTTCTGTATACTGTGACATCATTTTTGGTGAGGGTAAGATGCTACACAAGGTCAGGGTCATACTGGCCTGGGCTACATGATCAGAGAGCTCCTCTATGTCTCTTGTCATGTAGTCCAGGGAGGAATGTCTGAGATTATTCACACCAGCATGGACAATGATGGAGCCATATTTGTACTTGCTTTGGAGTGACCTGAGTGCATGTGTTATGTGGCAGATCCTGGCACCCAACAGACAGCTCAAAGTGACCTTCTCCTTGTTCAGCCTGGTGAGTGGGACATCAGTGTGTCTGACAATAAGAGTCACCTATTACAAGTGTATTAGGTGTGTTGTTTAGCCCTAAGGGCAGTGACTGTGTGGCACACTGACTTTGTGAACTATGTGATATGTGGGTATTGTTGTGGGGTAGCAGTTGTTTGGGTGTCTGCTTTGGAGGTCTCTGCTGCTTAGGCAGAGTTTATTTAGAGCCTCCGAGTATGGTTTTGTGTGGTAATGTATTTTGTTTGCTGTCGCTATAGGTCTATGTGAGACTGGATTTGTGGTGTGTGTGGTTACCTTCACCACCTGATAGACTGTGCCAGTCATGGGTCGAGAGAGCTCAGCCTCCTGTTTGTCTATATAGTTGCATCTCTCACATATATCTGAGTTTGTTGGGAGGAGGAGAGGGTTGTCTGTGTACATAAGGCAGTTGTAACATTGCTTCAAAATTCCAATATTCACCAGCTGGACTGGAGAGTGCACATGAAACCGACCTTTGGCCATGCCAGGATATTATGATGACATACTCTGTTGACTAATCACAAAGGATCAGTAGGGTGTTAAGTGTGTAAAAGAGTATAACAGGGGTTTAGTGCTCAGGTTTGTCTGTGTTTTGGAAAGATTATCTGTGAAGGAGTCCAGCAGAACCATGACACCTCCTTTAGCTATGTCATAAATAGCAATGTACACTCATATATGTCCTGAGTCAGGGCCAACTGTACCTGACTGACAATGTCGATATCCTGTCAGACAGGCCCATATATACATACCCACCTCCCACTGACAAAAGGCCCTATCATACCAGGAGATATCACATGTAGAATGGGTAAACAGCTTCTCCCAAAGCCGAAAACATGGCATCAGTTGGATTACATTGTTTCCCTATATGTGTCATAAGTGAACTACAGAACAAACAGATGCTGCACCTGAACAGTCTATTGAGCCTCACCCTCTCTACAGGATCTGAAACTGTTGAATGTGTTACAGCAACATATGGCACACCCCACAAGTGTTGGTGCACAACAGACCATGGGAACTATAGTCCTATAAGCCTATGAAGTCTGATCTGCAAGGCCATGGAGTCCATCATGATTGAAGTCATAAACAGAGCTATTGGAAGCCGACAAACACACAACCCTTACAACTGTGGTATGTTCATGGGCAGATCATGGTTCCCAAACCTGCTAGACTGTTTGCAAGCCAGCCACCCAGGACATACATCACTGAAAGGAGCTACACATGTCCCACATAGACTTTGAATAGCCCTTTATCAACATCCCAGACACGTCATATCCACAAAATCAACAATCTGTGCATAAATATGTATTGTCATATGAAGGAATGGCAATTTGTCCACAGATAGATCACACAAGCTAAGAATTGTGGATTCCTGTTCAAGCTGTTAACACCTGCTGACCCACATGGTTCATTCCTGGGATTGCATAAAACAAAGTGCACACACATTACCATGTCCAGTCTGATGATGTCAGCATCCAACAAATATAGCAGGAGAAACAAACCCACCCAGTGAAGCATATAGCACATCATGTTAATGCGTATCTCTCTAGTATCATAACATAGTTAGGTAGGGGTTTGAATCCTGCAATTGCTGAGTGTGTGTGTGTGTGTGTGTGTGTGATTTCCTTTGAGAACAGTGGCCTTTTTGGAGACTGTGAAAACACATTAAAAGATGTAAATTCCTCATTGGCAAGTCTGATGATGTCAGTATCCCACAAATACAGCAGTGGAAATGAAAACTCCCAGTAAAACATATAGCGCATTGTGTTAATGCATATCTCTCTAGTATCATAACATAGGTAGGGGTTTGAATCTTGTAATTGCTGAGTGTGTGTGTGTGTGTGTGATTTCATTTGAGAGGAGGAGCCTTTTTGGAGACTGAAAACACATTAAAAGTGGTAAATTCCTCTTTGGCAAGTCTGATGATGTCAGTAGCCAACAAATACAGCAGTGGAAATGAAAGCTCCCAGTAAAGTATATAGCGCGTTGTGTTAATGCGTATCTTTCTAGTATCATAACAGAGTTAGGTAGGGGTTTGAATCCTGTAATTGCTGAGTGTGTGATTTCATTTGAGAAGAGTGGCCTTTTTGGAGAATGGGAAAACACATTAAAAGAGGTAAATTCCTCTTTGGCAAGTCTGATGATGTCAGTATCCCACAAATATAGCAATGGAAATGAAAGCTCCCAGTAAAGCATATAGTGCGTCGTGTTAATGTGTATCTCTCTAGTATCATAACATAGTTAGGGAGGGGTTTGAAACCTGCAATTGCTGAGTATGCGTGTGTGACACTGTTGATCAATGTGCTGTGGGTTTTGCTTTTACTACTGTATGACATATCAGTAAAACAACAGTATGTGCATTGCACACTTCAGGTATCTGTGGCAAATACATATATGTACATGTGAGCTCAACTGGTAACTGTGTGGCAAAGACATATATGTACATGTGACCTCAATCACTTTATAGGTGTGAAGCCTGCTTTCTACACAAATACATCTGTTACCATTGACAGTTTGTGCTGCTGCTCCTCAGACCATAGGTCACATATGTATTTATGTGACAAGGCCAGCCACTGTAGTGATCATCTGTCACACACACACATGACAGTTTCTATAGAATAGTGTGAGTGAGGGTTCATGCCTGGGGCATATTTCAGACATGTTCAAACACAACACAGTCTGTCAATAATGGGCATTCATTATAGGTGAACAACAACTCCATGGATATGCATACAGACCCCTTATTGCTTATGTGATACACTGAGGGACATCAGCATACCTTTGGGAATGTGAATATCAAAGGACAGATGACATCACATGTGGCTGTATGTACACATTGGTACCCCTGCTACATGTTGTGGGCTACTACCAATGTGGTACTGTCAGGATACTATGTATAGTAAATGTGGATGACTATGCTATAGTTGGCTTATAGCCTCACAGCATGGGTTGGTCAACAGGTATCTGTCTGTATGATACCCTTGTGGAGGATAAGTGTCTAATCCGGAGAATGCATTGTAGGCCACTGTATGCATTACCAGATGTGGACGGACATATCCCTAGTGTGTCTGCTTGTACCTAGGATGGCCACATGCAAAACAGGAGTGGTCATGGGAATGTGTGGCGGTCAATACCACTGGTAACTGGTATTGTATAGTACAGAAAGGATTCGAATGCTACTGTGTATCCTACAGCTGTGTGTCAGTTGTCAAGACATCATGTAACGATTGGTTAAAATCAGGCTGTTGAGATTATGTACACTACCAGAATGCAAACCAATGACCAATATTAACAGTATCATCCACAGCATAGTGTCAAACCATGTCATACACACGTGTACCCAAGTTGTAACATATGTGTAGTAAAATGCATACTGGCCACCAATAGGAAATATGAAGTGTTAACACTGTGTAATACAGGGCATGTCACCCTTCCCATGTGTCCACCATGCATGTACATGCAGACAGTGTACCTCCACCATGCTCACAAATGTACACCTGCAAATCTGTACTGCACACATCACACACGTACCGTCCACTCACCAACACATGCTGCCAGTACCACACACATCAGCCAAGTGGCACATGGGTGGACAATCCATTTTTGGAATTAACACTGCTGTAAACAACACTACATTGATAATCATAGCTTTAATGCATTATGCCTGCTCAGATATACCTACAAGGATATCATTACACTTTACTGTTGACAACATGCTAACATTGCTACACTGCTATTAGGTCACCCTGTGCATCAGCACCATGTTAGCCTGTTCCTGCATCAATGTCACAGATGACAGGAGGTGGCACAGTTTCATCATATGCACAGGGTGTGTTATTGGTTTGCCAGAGCCCGACAATGACCCATCCAATCGACATGTGTGTGTGTGTGTGTGTGTGTGTGTGTGTGTGTGTGTGTGTGTGTGTGTGTGAGGGACAACAGTACAGTATGGGTCAGTGTTGATGTAATGTGTGTGTGTATGTGTTAGCCCTAGGTGTTTGGTTTATGTGTGTGTGTCTGCATGCACACAGTTCCCCCTTGTGGCTGCCAAATACAGGATGTTGTGGGACAGCCACAGACTGTACCTGCCAGGCTGTACAGATCACTGTCTCCAGCCACAGACACAGTACCTGTGCCTGGCAGGGGTGACATGGACAGTATCGGGTACTAAGCCAGACTGGGTACTATCGTCAGAGGCAGAGGGATGTCGACTGGACCCATGTCCCTGCTGGGACTGGCCAGAGCCACATGCATGTGGTCATCTAGGACAGTCTATCGACAGCCCAGCCCCAACATTGCTGGGGCTGGTACTGCCACTACGGGAGCGACTGGGACTTGTGTGTCATCCGCGATGACTGCCATCTGATGATGTTGCTGGCATATGTCCACATCGATGTCTCAGCCATCCTGCACTGTCCTGGTGCATGGACATTACATTGCGGAGGACATTTAATGTCTCCCCCAACGTCTATCAATGACCTCGGTGTAATTACGGATGGCACCGGCAAGGTCACGGATACTGTCATTAATAGCGGTGTTATGAGCCCTCTGCGCCCTTAGTCCCTGCCTGGTGTATGGTTCCATATGTGCCTGTGCCTGCATTACAGCCCGGAACATACCTGTGGTTGTGAGACCTGTGGGGCACTTCTGCCAGGGGCATTACGACCAGCAGTGCTCCCACGAGAACCCCTGGACATATGCCTATGTGGTACCATTCCAGGTGTCTGGGCATGGCTGCTGTGTGGGGTTGCATGTGCCATAGATACCACACTATCCTGGTCAATGCCTACTGTATGCTGTTCCTCAGCTAAGGCCATTGGTGTTGAGAGATGTATTGGCAGTATGTATGTGCACGTAGATGGAGTGGAAAGCTGTGTACTGTCGATTGGCGGACCAACGACAGACCCTGTCAAACCTGCCTGTGCCACAACACATGTATCATCATGTCCACTATTTGTGGCAGTGACTTCAGGTTCCCTGCTGCACTCATCCAACAATACCTCAGCACCTGTGAGAGGGAGACAGGAAACACACTTTACCATCTGTACAGGATGTTAGCACACATGCACACATGCACACATGAACACATGCACACATGCACACATGAACACATACACACATGAACACATGAACACATGCACACATGCACACATGAACACATGCACACATGAACACATGCACACATGCACACATGAACACATGCACACATGAACACATGAGCACATGCACACATGCACACACGGACACACGAACACATGCACACATGCACACAAATACATTACTTAGTCAAGTTGACACACACACACACCAACAGCAATATGGAACATATTCATTAGTGGTTGATGGTGGAATACAGTATCACAAGCCAAAGAGTCCTATCACACGTGTCAGCATGCAGAATGTGTGTTGCTCAACAGCATGCAGTGCGAGTGTAGAGAGTCCTTGTTGATAACAGTATACATGTTGTTGATGCATGTGTGTTGTTCAATGATTGGCCTCACCCTGGACACAATGTGTACACGGACACAACATTGCAGTGCAAGTCTGAAATGCTTTCCAATGTCCTGTGCACCATCACTCATAGGTATACATACCATGGCTGGATGCACACAACTGTCAGGTGTATAGCAATGAATGCTATGTGTAGTACTGTAGTTACTGTAACTGGATGTAGTGTAGAACCATGAGCCATCATCAGGCAGCTTCATGTGGTCACTCAAGGCCACTAATGTATGTCACACTGGCAACTATCTTGCTGTACCTGACCTGCACCACTTTGGCTACATTAACCATTTCACAGCCAGTTATTACATGGGTATGTAAGGTGTTCAATAGGGAGCATTGCCTAACATGAATGTGTTGTGTGTTGAAGCATGTCACACTGGCCCATGATAGGCCTCTACCCCTCAGGTATAGTATGTGTGCTGTGTTGATGATATTTGGGATACTGGAGTATGACCTTACAGCAAGTCTCTACATACGCCACGTGTATCATATTAACACTTACTGCATATGACAAAGTGGTGTATGTTGTGTGCATGTGTATTGACTCTGCCTATACAATGTCCACTACAGTGTACCACAATTGGTTGGGATGCTCTGTGTATTGCATGTGTCTGAGGCAGCTACTCATGTTACTGGGATGTGCATAGTCCCACAGAGAACATGCAGAGCATGCATTATGTGTAGGTGTTTTACATGTGTATATGGTCTACAACTCTCCTATGACATGCACATGTTATATGCTATATTAAATGTAGAACACTCACCAGCATGGGTCTGCTGTCTTGCTATCACACCAGAGGGACCTGCAAGTATATGAGACAGTTTGTCAGTGTCAACAACTATGGCATTGCTGCTTGAGTTTGCAATTTTACAGTAGTACAAGAGGTGACAGTCACAGGCATACAGATTATGTCCCAAATTATCAGTATTGCATGACACTAGGCTCAACATCTTCTGAATACACAGTACACATCTGATAAATGCATGTTCTAACAATTGAGCTAACAGTAGTCTACAGATATGCCATGTTACCTGCATGCTCTGTATCAACGTGCTGTGTGACTCCAGCCTCCATGATGACACAGGTCTGTTGTACTGGTTGGCCAGGAGCCACCACGCTGAGGAGCAGCTCTTCCACTCTGGTGAGGGGGGATGTGTTGCTGCACCACCACCTGTGGCAAGCTGTTGTCTGTGGACATCGGAGGCATGCTGCTGGACATGTCTGATTAAATCACTGCAGTGATAGCGTACCTGCTCATAAGTCCGGTTATGCATGCCTACATCATTCACCCGATGGACAACATCCTGCCACAGTGCAGTGCGCCCATGCTGGTCCTGGCTGGTTCTGAAGAACAGCAGGTTATGATGATGTATCAGGGTGTCTACGATGACTTCCTTCTCCTCAGGGGAATAAGCAGGTTTCCTGTTGTGGGACATGTCCCTGAAAGACAATAAGACAGTAATTGTGAGCAAGTCATGTGGCACACTTAACATTCTAAAGTACAGACATCAATAAAATGCCATATACAGCAACCTATTGGCTGTCAGTAGATACACACTTTTAATACCACATATGACTGCTCAGCCCACAACTGCCTGACAGTACCTGGCACATACTATATACCAAACCATGTTCTGCACAGCAACAAAGTGAAACCAGTATGTAAGACTATACAACAGTACATGGCATACTGTATGTGACACAATGCACCACCTAGCCACAGGAGGTGTATATGAAGCTAATGCATACAGACATTTGTCCTCCATTGAAATGAATGTAAAGTACAGTTACAGTACTACCAGTACACAACACTACTTGTTGATAGCAAACCCCTCAATAACATATGTGCACATTCATCACTATAGGTGGCATACTGCTGTACTAAACTATACATGTTGCTAGATATGCACTTATATCCTGTGACACACATACCACCGAGGCCATGTTACAGGCATACCCACACACACATCAGACATACCTACAAGACACAAAGGTATGGCAACCCAGATTAGTTTTACTTGTGTACCATACAGTACTGTGTGTCTGCACCTACAAAACCTCATGGCTGAGGTATGTAATGTGTGAGGACTACAGGTAACAAACAAAACAGCATTTCCAAGCAATGTGGATATAAACCATACTGTGCTGTTTAGGCCTACAGCTTCAGGTAGTACTACAGCTCATACGGGATTTGTATTCAGTAGTGTTAACAATCAATAAGCATATCTGTACTGCTTAAGCCTACAATGGCACACTCCGGTCAACACCATGGGACTACATCACACCGTATGCCTTACTGCTTTTCCTGCCTAGCCATAGCATATGTATCCTTTGCTGGGATTTGAGCTACAACACTACATACCATGATATACACAGTTTCCCAGTAGGCTATCACACATATACACAACTTTGACACATTTGCCTACACATTCACCATCACACCCATTCAACCTCACATAGCAAGTAATGCAACAAATACATGCGTGTGTGTGTTGGGTCCTAGGTAGCTAATAGGCTATTATCCGTAGGGCCTATGGAATACTAGCCATATGGTACCCTGCTCTCCAACACCCATGTAATGTAGGTGCATATGCCCCTGTCATGCAGAGCCACAGAGGTGATTCCCGGGTTGTGTTTCCTATCTCACATCCAATCATCATGATTATTCATGACAACTGCTAATGAGGACCTTCATTTGCTACTGATAGGTAGTTAGTTCTAGAGTATGGTATGTGTCTGAGATGATGATAATGTACCACTCCAGCATGTTATGCTTTTTGACGTTACAAGGTTTAGATCAGTACAGTGTGTAGCTTGTATGGAGTTTCATCTGTTTATATGGAGCATGTCCAACACCTGTGGGTTTGGCATAGCTTTGTATGTTAGGCAGAGGTAGCCTCTGGGTAGGCGGGTATGTGACACAGTGTAGCTGTGTTTTTTTAAGACAGTCTGCATAGGGCATCTGTTTGAGTCTGGTAATACTCTTTGTGAGGTATGTGTCTGGCATCTACAGTTGCTGTGGATGTCTTCTGAGGTACATACCAACAGGGCCATTGTACTCTATGATGGGTGTTATGACTGATGAGTAGAGTGGAACACTGACCTCTTTTTCCATGGATGACACACCTTTTCTGATGACATGTGGACCATACTCAGTTTACATAACTAGTGTGGCACTGTGATTATCAAAGGGGACACTACTGTCCACCTGTGTCCCGTAGTCTCTCATCACACTTTCGGTGTTGAGTAGACTACCACCTATGTGGTAGTTCATGGGTACAGAGTTTTTAACAAAAGGGATGGCAATACGTGTACAACATTGAGCTTGAGTGTACATATGAACATCCATTGGTGTACATATAGATATACATATAGGCAGATATACAGTCCACCTTTCATGGTGGGAATATCAATTATGCAAAGGTTGAGAGGGATACAGTTATGTAATGATATTGCACAGTCTTGTGCAGAATGCATGGAAGGTATTTTCAGCCCATGTATCTTTAGCAGTATTCAAAATGAAACGCTGTACAACAATGGCCAATGAAGTAAAGTTCTCTTGGAGAATAGGTAGTGTGGTTAAATGATATAAAACTTAAAAGTGCAACATATATAGCAAAAAACTTGGATACATTTCAAGTACTTAAATTAAATGCACTTACAAGATATTCACGCTGTGAATACAGTTATACCATAGTGAAATGATGGCTCCAAAGTATCCAGTCTTATGATGGCTTCAAATTATCCAATCTTTTTGGTCTGATATACAAAGTATCCACACTGAAGATGTAGTAGCTGCTATGTGACTGTGATGAACTGTGATAACAACTTACCCAGTCTAACAGATCAAATAAAAGCTTCTAGCTTTAATGGCAGTTAAAATCCTTTTATTGTAGGAAAAGTTAAAATCTTCATGTCAAGTTAAAATCTTGATGTAGAATAAAACAGTCCCTATGTATTCCAAACGATAAGCGCTTTCGGTATCTTCTTCAGATCGTAGAGATTGGCACTGAAAGTTCCTTTTTATAGTGCTTGCTTCCTTTACTGTTGAGACAATCATTCAATCATCACACTGTCACTCAGCTGTTTAAACCACCAATCCTCTTTCCTCTCAGCTGGGGTTGTTCCATTTCCTATACCTTTTGCTTTTGAGGGGTGTGACCAGTCATGAATTATTAAGCCAGACACACCTCCATGTTAGTTGATAGTTGGTCTTCTAGCTTTTAGTATAGGTTTCAGTGGAATGATGTTATACAAGCCTGGCTCAATATCAGCACGGAGGTTCACAATCCACTTACTCTCCCTGCATTCAGTAATATTTTCAATGTCGCCTTTCCTTATTCCACTATATACATTCTCTATCACCTTATAAGTGAAAGAATGACTGACATTTCTTTCAGCATGCGTTGCTAAAGCATTATGTGGATCTTTATTGGTAATGTCTCTTTGATGTCTCAAAATGCGATTTTTAAACATCTGATTAGTTTTTCCTACATAATGTATCTTTAGCAGGACCCCCTATCTGGAAGACTAAAAACCTAACAAATCATACCCACGGCATTTAAACACCACATGTCATATGCCAGCACTGTATGCTGTCTTGTTTGCCACACACTACAACCTACATATAAATATGCACATAACAACCTGCACCAACATATAAATGTCCACCCTTCACAAACAGTTGCGGTATGTCCCTTGCTCTATGCACATGTTCAGATGCTAATATATCAGACACATATATATCTCTCCATATGTGTGTGCCATACACACACAGGGTC
Organism: Protopterus annectens; assembly: GCF_019279795.1. Classification (NCBI taxonomy): domain Eukaryota; kingdom Metazoa; phylum Chordata; order Ceratodontiformes; family Protopteridae; genus Protopterus; species Protopterus annectens. The sequence goes on along the minus strand of NC_056749.1, from coordinate 102,182,415 downwards.
CACACTGTTGTAAGTCCGTACACCTCACAGATGACCTGTTGGGCCTTGCTACAACATGGACAGTTGTCACATGTGTGCATACAGTAATAGTACAGGGAGTATATATAGCTGAAAATGCTACATTACTATACTAGCCTGTTACAGCAGTTGCCAATGCTAAGCTACACATTATGTGACTATCATGCATGTCTTACTCTGTCATATCCAAGTTTATATAGGTGTTTGCACTACTCCCCCAAACTGCCATTATACGCAGTACTGTACAGACCATAGATGACATGTAAAGATGTTCGACATATAATGCTGAGATACATATGTCACAGTTATGTCCCACTGCACACAGCTACACACTAATTTGTCCATGGCAGTAGTTATGCATGGCATCAGTGCATACATACATACCTACTGCTGCCACATATGCATGTTTCAGCATATGTACAGTACTATTCACAAACATCTACTACTTGCCGGTAACTACAAATCTGTTACATACCTGTTTTTCACTTTCAGGTCCGTCAGTGTATGCTTTGACAATTTTTTTTTTATTTATTAAGTAAAGTTTTTTACTTAAGTTTTATTTATGGTTATTAATTAAGTTTTTTTTTCTTAATTAATATATTTAGGTTATAATTAAGTATATATATTTGTTACTTAATTAAATATTTCTTTATTAAGTGCTAAAGTTTGTCACTACTCTCCAGGAGTTCTAGAATTGCTGACATGTGCAATGTAATGATTGCATGTGGGGATAGCAAGTACAATCTGCTTTTATAGGTATCTGCGCATGTGCATGTGATGCCCTCAGCACCAATTGGTGCCCAGCATTTGGTAAATGCATACAGCCTGCTGTGTGGTAATTGCAGTACTCAGTGTCATAGCAACCCAATGCTATAAACTGCTAAGGTATGTAGGCATAGCCCTTTCAGATTTCCAGATTGGGGCCCATGCTTGTTTGCTGTGGACACTGTTGTTTAAGTCAGAAGGTTGGTATACTTCTTATAAATGAAGCTAGAGGTGTAGACAGTGATGTACATGTTGTACTCAGACCTGACTGTTGCCACTTCCAAGAGCTATCAGTGTAGAGTTTAACTCACCCCTACAAATGCTTACACAACATTTATGTGACTATGTAGTCTCTTTTCTACTCATATAATTAACTGCCATACAAATGTAGTTATTGAGAAGTATTCTTTTGGCACATGAACTGTTTGTGAACTTCTATACTGTGAATATTAATGTACTCACTTCTGCAGGGTTTGTGTTTTTTATTGTTGACATTAGCACAGGGTTCTCAGGACAACTGGACAATTCCAGTACTGATTATGCCTACCTACACCCTTGGTAGACCCTAAACACACAAGTATATTTTAATTATTGGGGGGGAGATGCTTACATACAGAGAGCATTATGTATTATTGTGTGAATATTATCTTACTGGACTTAAAGGATTGGTGTGTACCTGTTAGTTTATCAAGGTAGGTGGTCTGTCTGCATAGTTCCCAACTGTGAACCTATCCAGATGGTAGCCAGAAGTTACACTGTTATTTTTTGTCTGTGCAACTCACAGGTGTTTTCAGGACTGGTACAATGGCATTGTTACAGTCAGTTTCTACCAGTACATGGCTACATCCTTTAGTATTTCTGTGTTGTACTCCTACATAAGGGTATGCTTGTGGAGGTCCTACCAGAGCTATTTGCAGAGTGTGTAACAGCAGACTAGCTTATATGCCTGTGTGTTTGTTCCTCTGCCAAGCCTATGAAACACTCAGATACATTTTGCATGGAGTCAGGGATAGGTAGTTAAAAGTGAGGTACACCTTACACATAATAAGGACAGTAAATGTAGACTTGAGTGAAGCAGTGCATATGGATTAGTACTCCTTTTATGAAGTACAAGCAGTGTCTACTGTTATTATTGTCAGTATTCATTGTGTAATACCCCACCTTTCTGACTGACGTCAGTACTTTTCAGAGGGATTCAGAGGGACACAGCTAAAATATGTTTCACAATCAGGGACATCCCTGAAAAGTAGTCACAGTTAGGAAGTATGGCTTCTGCCCTAATTAGATATGCCACTGTTTGTCCTGCTACTGTGTAGGGGTTGTAAAGTGCCTCTGTAACATTATTTGCTGCTTGAATGGCTACTTCTCACATCACACTCATGCAATGCAATTCCACAACAATTGCTGGTAAAGATCCACAGAACAAGCTTTGTGTTATGGCCTTCCTATTTTTCCTTTACATTCACTCATTGTAATGCATGATATATTTATTTCAGCACCAAGTTATTGCATATCTGCTGTGGCTTAGTGGTACTTCATGCAGTCTAGTGTGTCCAAGGTCTGGGGTTCGAGACTGACAGAGATGATTTATTTTGCTGCTGAGCAGAACAAGGACCCTGACATAGAGTGACTAAGGCACTTTTAAGCAGTTGTAAGTGGGTTTGCACAGGTTTGCGCAAAGCTTAGCAATGCTTAGCTAAGTGTACACATGCACACACTCGCTTAAATCTGCTTACTACTGCTTAAAAGTGCTTACTCCAGCTAACCCCCACGCTAATTTCTTTGAAAGAAAAGAAAATGAGGAGATAGGAAAGTAGTGAAAAAGGGGGCAAAAAGAGGGAAAGACAGTAGGAAAACAAGCTCGGGATGTGCAGGACAGGTGTAGGGAAGGTCCATAGCTGCCCATTTCTTTACCAGCAACAGCTGTGCATATGCAATAAATTTGGAGTGAAATTTGAAACCTTCCACCCCTGGGAGAGGGGTGAGGACAACAAAGTTTACATGTCCAGCGGACATGTGTGCAAAATGGGCAGCTATGTAGGGGGCATAATTTTTTTGGGGGTACAGATTGCCCCTTTTTTTTCAGGTGAGAGTGGAAAGTGAGGTAGAGGAAGTAGGTATATTTGGGGAGGTAGGCTGGGGAGGTAAACAGACAAGACAAACAAGACGCATACAGTGGCAGTGTATGACACATGGGGTGGGTGAACACAATTGACGGGGACGGATGTTTGGAAATCGCAAGCCCATGAGCCCACAGTGGAACTGAGATCCCCACCCTTGGGCAGTCACCTCTGCACCTTCACAGCCCCGAGGGTGGCATACATGTTGCATACATGTCAATTGGAGCAGCTCACTGGCCCTCTGCAGGAGAAAAACAGATGATTGGATGTTGAATTTAACTGTCACCCTGGGGAACACTCAGGTGGCATTGGTTAATAGATGGCCTGCTGACAAATGTCAGGTGGCATGATACCAGTGTGCCCACATGCCCTACTCTTCTCATCTCTCCATGGACATTAGCCTGGTACACACCTAGGAACACCTGCACCTATGGGCCTCAGTACTGACAAATGTGTCAGTGTGCATTACTGAGACTAACAGTGTCTGTGTGTTTGTAAACTTGTAGATGAAGATACACTGAGGACCTTCTCAACAACTACACTTCTTATTGCCATACTTAGAAATGGTTGCTGCTGTAATTGATGTTAAATGTACCTTGTTACACTCTTCACCCTATGGGCTACCTGGAGCTTGCAGTATGAGCATAACACTTTCCTACAAATGGGTAGATAGGCATGGGTTACCCTCTGAGTCCTGGCAAGTGTGTGTATGTGTGTGAGTGTGCATATTTGTAGAAGACAGCATTCTGAGGCCACATTCTCCAAATACAATAAACCTTGCCATACATTATAAGGGAGAGTGATGTTGCTGACATTAGGAGAGTCATGACACACCCTCACCCTACTATCCCTGTGACATGTGGAATAAATGCATATCCCTGTAGTAGCACTGATTATATAGACAAGGGGCTGTATTGCAGTCCTGGTCAATGTGTGATTGTGGGTATGTCAGAGCATTATCATGGGTTTCAGTGAGTACAATATCCAATTTGGGGTGTAGGTGCTGGGTATACTGTCTTCACACCATGGTACTCCCAGTACATGTCCCAAGGTCCTCTGTATGAGGACCGCTGTCACCAATAATCATACAGGTAACTTATTACACTATCCAGCCCAGTGATGCATGTGTTGTGTGCAAAAGCTCTGTAACAGAATGGACTCAATGACAAAGTAGTTAGCACTGCTAAACCCAAGTCTGTCAAATGTGTCTATGACAGTATGTGTTTGTCAATGTGTATATGACAGTATGTCATATTATGTATTGTTCATTAACACCCTGTACATCCCCCATTATCATACTGTATAAGGCTTGGTGATGTTCTTCACTTAATAGGAAACTTGGGACACACCTCACCCTAAAAGCTCTGTGGTGTGTGCAAATAAAGCCAAACACATTAGTAGCAATAAGTACCTAGGTAGGGGTTCTACTCTCAGTGCTGCCAAGTAAGTGTGTGTGTGTGTGTGTGTGTGTGTGTGTGTGTGTGTGTGTGTGTGTGTGTGTGTGTGTGTATGTGAAGGGATCTACTTCATTTTGCAGAAAATATATGTCCCAGGAGATCATTTGTCTGAGAACTAACTGGCTAAAGGTAACATTTCAAAGCAATCATCTTGTGGAAACACATTCAAGCAAAACTAGTAGTGGAAGTGTAAATGCCCTCTTCCCCACTGTACAGCTGTACAGCAATACTGGAGTTGGTATATATACATGGATGTGGTTGTTGTGGCCACAGCCACCCACATTGGGGTTATTGTTATGGGTATCCCCCTGCTTAGTGTGCTGTTATACTGTACAGTTTATGTTAACAGGTTAAGTAGTTGTTAATCACACTATGTGTGGTTCTACGCCACCCCACACCCTCCAAAGTGGGTGGCTGTGCCACCCACACAAGCGCACCTATTTGTACCAACTCCAGGATTGCACTACATTGGAAAAGAGGACATATACCCTGCCAGTACCATTGTCAATGACATTAAACTGGTGAACTGATTATTTCCTGATGTGATGTTTTGGCAATTTGGTCTGGGTGGAATTACACAGGCCAAAATTAGTTCACTGCAAAATGAAGTACATCCATGTGAACAGTATTCTCTGTGTATTGCATCAACACCAAAGCCTCTGTGTGTGTGTGCTATTCATGGACATTTGGTGTGTGCCACCCAGTACACTTACAGTTGTCCACTGTAGAAGAGCTGCTGACATCAGCCACCATGCACTCACCTGTATACACCCCTCAGACCTATCAACTATTTGGCACATGCAGTAACTGTTATACAGACCTGTTACCTGTGTTCAGTTGTACCCGGGATATGACACAGTGAATGTGTCACCACAGTGCTACACCCCTTGTAGGACAGGATAGCAGACCAACATCCTGCTGACACATAGACACCGAGAACACAAACAGAATACATTATGGAGACCACAATCAGTCAGTGTTAATAACAGCTATAATGCATCATGGCTGTTCAGCTACACACCCTGACATGTAAGCATTAAACATTCCAGCTGACAACACTTTAAACAGCATTACATTGCTAAACCTTAGTACATTCACGCTGTGCATCAGAACCATATTAGCATGTCCCTGCATTGATGGTATAGATGACAGGGATGTGGCACAGGTTTCATCATATGCCAGAGGCCTAGACTGAGCCATTTGGTTGACATCATGTGTGTGGGTTAGGGGGTTCTTTATAAAATGGGCTGTGCAGATGTGGTGTGTGTAGGTATGGAGGTGCCCTAGCTGTGTTGGTGAAGTGTGTGTGTATGTATGCACACATGTCTGCATTGTGGCTGCCCTACACAGGGGTTTGTTGGACAGCTGCAGACCATATGTGACAGGGTGTACAGTTCACTACCTCTGGCCAGTTCACCGTACAGTTCACTGGCCAGAGACAGTGAACTGTACACCCTGTCATACATGGCAGGGTGTACAGTTCACTATCTCTGGCCATGGACACGGGAACTGTGCCTGCCAGGGGGTTTACGGGCACAACCAAGCAGAAGCCCAGATATGGTACTCTCCCCTGATGATGACAATTGTCCAATTTATCTGGGTCCCTGTTGGGACCGGCCAGGACCATGTGCACATGGCCTGCTGCATTGCAGTGTGGACAGCACCCTCCTGCAGTGCTGGTGCTGGTACTGCCACTACGGGAGTGGCTGTGAGTTGTTGCACATCCACGTAGACCTCCACTTGTTGGTGTTGTTGATCTACGTCCACATGGCCACTACCCTACTCCCACCACATACTCTACCACCGACACCACACAGTCGAGGATTCCCACCATCTCAGCCAACCGTCTATCCAGGACCTCGGCAAAATAACAGTGGGCACCTGCAAGATCACAGATGTTGTCAAGTACAGCAGAATGAGTAGCCCTTTGGAGCCTCAGACTCTCTCTGGGGTAACATTCCATACATGCCCGTGCCTCTATGATGGCCAGAAACATGTGTCTGGTGACACCTGCTGTGGCACTTCTGCCAGGGGCATGATGGCCAGCAGTCCTGCTATGAGCACCCCATACATATGCCTGTGTGGTACCTCACCGGTCATCTGGCTATTTCTGCTGTGTACAGACACACTTGCCATAGTCCCCACACTGTCCTGTCCCATGCCACCACCAGCCAACTGTCCCTCATCTACGGCCACTGGTGATGGGTATGTATGGGTGTTGTGACTGTGTGCGGAGATGGGGTGGATAAAAGTGGGATGTCAACCGATGGCACAGCTTCAGCCCCTGACAACCCTGCCTGTGTCTTACCATGTATCTCATCATTGTCAGAGTCTGTATGGACACTAAAATCAGTTTGCCTGCAGGAGGGACTCTGACCCACCTCGGCACCTGTGAGGGGCAAACAAAAAATGTAATTTAAGACCTGTACATAATGGTTTACCTCTACACACACACACACACACACACACACACACACACACACACACACACACACACACACACACACACACTTACAGGTGAGGTGGCACAAAGATATTACACAGACCTCTCATTATCCAACAGTCAACATGCATGACATATGGCACTCAACAGCATGCACTGCAGCTATACTCAATCCTTGTTATCAACATTATACATCTCTGTGATGCATGAGTTGTGTTAGTAGGTGATGCCTCTTCCCCTGGAACACACTGCACCCATGCACACAGTATTGCACCTGCATAGCACACTGGCATATACTGTACACCATGACTCACGAGTGTACACACCATTATTGAATGTGTATATGTGTAGCAGTTATGTTTGCTCTGTTGCTCACAGCCGCTATGAGTTTGTCTGACACATACCTGGGATGATATGATGACTGATGTCAATAGTTAATGCCTGACCTCTGATTTGCAGATCTCATCATCAGCAGTGCATGTATGAGCAATAAAATCTGATTACACTGACAACCTTCAAAACTTAATGTGGATATGAGGAGTGTACACACCCTTGTTGACATGCCAGCCTCTTCCATGATATGCAATGGGGCCACAGTACTGCATATGTTAACATTACACACACCTGACATGTGACATATAACCTGTGCAATCCAATGCAGTATCAAACAAATGTGTTAGTCGTGCAGATGCTGAATGTGATGCATACAATATGTGGGTTGCATAAGTGTGCACACCCTTAAAACAATGGTTTGTTGCAGCACCTGTTATGTGAACTACTGCATTCAGTATTCCTGGAAGGGGTATACTAGCATGGCCCATCTTCACTTGTCATTATTTGGTCACTCCGCCCTACAAATGTCCCCCAACTCTGCCGGATTGCAAGGTCAGCTCAGGTGCACAACCCTTGGAGGTCACACAGTGCTTTCACTATGGCTGTGGAGTCAGGGTTATGTCTGGCACAATTCATGACCTTGACTGTGTTCAGATATAGTCATTCTCAGTGAGCTTTGGATGTTTGCTTCAGTTCAGTGTTGTGTTTCAGGATGACACCCCTCCCCATCCTCAGCCTTATTGCAGTTACTTGACAACTATGGGCCACACATGAGTGTTATTTTGCAGTGTTACAAATTCTGAATGCCATGTCTACTGGTCTAGTTCCTGCTAATGAACAGCAAACCTAAAGGTGTACACTGGCACCAGCAAGCTAAAAATTGGGGATGGTGGCCCTGAACTGTAGTGAGCTGCTGCTTGTGCACCACATGTATCTTTATGAATACTGTCTGCAGTTTCAGCCTTGGTCTCATGACACCATTACACATTACAATACATGCCTTTCGGAGACTTGATGTTATGCATATGCTACCTGTAAAGAACCCTGGATGATGTTTCCTGTGGAACAACTCTTCTGTCTGATTACCCTAACCCATAGGCCACACTTATGCAGATTCTAGGTGATTGTCGACACAGGTACTGCACAGGCAGTACTTGCTAGACACTCTTGCAAATCTCTCAGTGTTGCTGCATGTTTCTGGTCAGCCTCCATGACCAGTTTGCAACGTGTTGCCATCTGTTTTGGATGGGCATCTGTTTGTTTTCTACATTAATGTTGTCCCATACTTCGTACACACATATATGACTGCACTGTTTGACATGGTATATGCAATAGTGAGGTAAGGCTACTTTTCCCACTCCTGAGTGCTACATTTTGGATATGGGATCCATTTCATAGTTTGTAAGATGTGTGAAAGTCACGGCTGCCTCTGTTGTATGTGAGTGGGCAAATGTCATGGGCATACTTTTTGGACAGCAGACCATTACTTGGTGTGACACTGAGGCCCTGTACTTGATGGAAGGTGTGTACTCAAGAAGAGTGAATGCTGTCAGTACCTCACAAGCTGCTTCCACAATATGCTATTTGGAGGTTGTGCACACATATGAGTCCAGTGTTTAAGGTATGTATTCCCCATATTTGTTGTCCTAACATAGGATTCTATATTACACATTCATTGCTCATGTTAGTATCACATTACAGGTTGTAAAAGGTGTGGAATGTGGCATTGTGATTTGCCATTGTTTAGATCAGGAACAGTTGTCATTGTTATAGTGGTGCATACACTGTTGTAGCCACTGTATAAGGTTAGTGTTTCATGCATGTCCCTACTGTAGGCCATTTGTCCCACCATTATGTTCATCTCTGTCCACACATCTTGCATTGACAAGTTGTTAGGTATACTGCAGGGCTCTTACATACCCATTCAGATATGCCACCATGGTGACCACTGTGATGCAGTGCAGTTAACAGCAACAGTAGGTGAACATGAACAGCATGCATTATGGGTAGGTGTGTTAAATGTGTGCATGGCAAATAGCATGGCCATAACATGACCAGTGTATTGGCAAACCTGAACAAAACAACTTCATACTCACCAACAACAGGCTACTGCTCCAATTGTATACCAGAAGGACCTAAATAGTTATAGGAGAGACATGTCAGTAGCCACACCTGTGGCACTGGTACAGGGTGGGAGCAGTATTTCAGCGCATCAACAGTACAAACCCACAATACTAGAGATTATGTCTGTAATGTTGTTTACTATTGCTGCAACTTTGTATCTCTATTTATCATGTAAATGACGTGGAGCTTTTCTCCCCAGCCATCTGCTGAAAAAGGACCTGCATGCAGTCAGAATTTCCCGGTAAACAAATGTAAATAAATAAATAATAAATATGCACATCTGTTCATTACTACACTGCGGCAACAGACTATTTTATCTGACATATGTTTGTATCTTTACAAATGAAAATGGATAAGCAACAGTGGTCTACTAATGTGCCTTGTAGCCTTACCTTCATGCTCTTCGTGCATTGTGTGGGTGGCACCCACCTCCACAATGCTGTCTTCAGCTTGCTGGCTTGGCTGGTGGACAGGTTCCCCAAGGCTGGGGAGAAGCTTTTCAGCATGTGTCAGTGGGTGCTGGATGGCATGACCCCCACTTGTGGCTAGCTGATCCCTCCTAACTGCAACGACACGCTGACGGGCATGGTGGATCAGATCTGTGCAGCGATGTCATACCTGCTCATAATTGCAGTTGTGCAGGCCACCATCATTTATCCTGTGGACAAACTCGTTCCACAGGGCAGACCTCTCCTGCAGATCCTGGGCCCTGCGCCTGAAGAATATGGCATGATGGACTATGAGGAACTGGATTATTGCATCATTTTCCAGGGGTATGTATGCAGGCAGACATTCCTGGGACATTGTGCCTGGAAGAAATAAACAGGAAAAAAGGTCAGAGGACCTCATACAGTTGTCCATGTGCACATCAACAATGGGTATTACTTGCAAATAATCTAGACTGTACCATAACACTGTAAGCTATCCTGGCTAGTACATCTTGCATTACATTCCAGGCCCTGACCTATCCAGTTCCCCCAATGTTGGATACTTAATGGCATAATCCACTACACACCATTAATTTCTGTGTAGAGGGATTACAGTGGCCATCTTCCATGGGGATGGTGTGTGGATGATGGCATGTGTGTGTTTGACTGTAGTCTGTGATGGGACTGTGAGCACATACCTGTGTTCATGTAGAAGGTAAACTGTGATGTTTTCATGCCCCATGGAGACTTGCTGTTGTTGCCATCAGTCAGCATTATGTTCATGCTCACCAATGATGCGGGCAGGAGTGTGGGTGATGTGAACATTCCCCTGTACTACTGCTGTGGACAGGGTGCCACTGTTTCCACCTATCCTGTCTGATGCAGGTTGCCTGTATCCATGGCAAGTGTGTATGAGGTGTGCTTTTCCCCCACCACAGGTTGACTTGTGTTACTGGCTCTGAGACTGTGTACATATGTGTAGACATGGTTGCAATTGGCTTTGGTAGTTTGGATATGTCTGATTTCTAGTCATAGTCAGCCTTACAGAAGGTCACCTGTGAACCTACATGCTTGCTCATATAGAGGTGCACTTGCTTCCAAGTTATGGTCTGCACCTATGTGTCCCTGTACAGCCACTATATTAACCTATTATGTGCTTTGTGTCTTGGTGGTGTCCACCAAGGGGGATTACTCTGTCGTTGGTGGAGGATGGTTGTACAGGTAAGGTACTTCTGATTCCATATAGCTACAGTGGATATGAAGTGTACACACCCCTGTTACAATGCATGGCACTTATGCAATAGGAACATGACCCCACAAAAGCACATGTTAACACAATCCCCACTTGTGATGTGTACTATAGCCTGCTCAGTTCAACAGAGAACATAACAACCTGTCCTGTGGAAACATATAGGTTCATAGGTTCATAGGTGTGTACTGGGCTAATGGCCCTGGAGCCTTTAGAAGCCTAGCCCATAGGATTACCCTGACATCATGCCACCCGAACTTAGTTCCCAGTGCATTTGTCGAGTAAAGCCACTGGAGGGATCTTTGTGGTGAATTTTCTATTTCCCATCCACTCATCAACATTTCTGTTAAAGAGGGCCAGTGAGATGCTTTACTTGACATGTATGGGAAGTCTATTCCATAGCATGGGCAGTCTCTGGGTTATGAACCTGTCCCTCCAGCATATGGGAAGCAATACTCAGTACAGTAAGCCAATTAAATGTGTGTGCACATCCTTACACTGGTATGTTGTGTAAACGCCTGCTGAGATGAATACAGCATCCATCTTTCTTGGTTTGTACTCTAACGTCACATCTTCACTTGGCAATGTTTGCTCACCTTCCATGAAACAGCTTTGTTTCTTTTTCAATAGAATTGTACAGGTTATGGGTCACATTTGAGGTGAGAAACATTTTGACATGACTTCCTGTGGTCTCATTGGCATACAGCAGACAGACCTGGCATTCCAACAGGGGTGTGTACACTTTGATATCCAGTGTATATGAGTGTTGATATAGCTGTTAGTGGTAGGCATGGACAGTGGGTCATAACACAGTTGTACACTTTTCTGATTACTACGTGATAAGCATGCCTACTGTAGTACCCATATCAGTGTCAGGGCAAAGCAACAATCAGTAGTTGTACACATTTTATTTTGTTGTATGCAGTGACAGTGATATTACGCACCTGCAACATGCACATCCTATTTTCTGGACTGCTTGTGACCCATGATATTACTTTTGTGCCTTTCAGCTGAACATACACATACTTATGGTTTCACTTCATAATCTCGAAATGCTGAAATACTGAATTTCAGCATTCCGAGACCATGAAGCTGAACCATTCCAAATACCAAATCCTACAACCACGAATCACACAATCACGAACATACATACACCATACACCACATAACACACACACCATTCCACCCACAGCACACAAACCACACAACCCTACACTACATAGAAGCAGGGGGGAAAGCCCCCCTGCACCCTCCATGTGGGGGGCTGTGCCCCCACAGCCCCCATACCTATATATACCAACTCTGAGATCTCACATAACATAAAAAAAAAAAACTCACACCACGGCATTCTCCACTCGTGTGCACACAAATACACATCACACATACACAAACACCAACAAATCCAACACTCACACTCACACTTACACCTCCCTACCCTTACCCACACATACAACATACAGAAACACACACAAGCAGTCACTCACCAGCAGTTTCAGGCACCATAACACTACACGCAATGTACTGGAAATGCATAAGCGTGAATTTGCACTTTCAGCATTCTGACTTTTCAGCTTCATGGTCTCAGAATGCTGAAATTTGGTATTTCAGCATTTCAAGATTATGAAGTGAAACCATACGTACATACATACATATGCTTAGGAGATACCTGGTACACATTTGTGTTCTATGTCATTATGGAACACTGTATTTACAGTCTTGCAGCTCAATCATATGTGTCAACCTGTTACAACAGGACTTCTGGTTATTGGTCCAGCTCACTGGGTGACAAAACAGGGAAGTCAATTTTGATAACATATCAATATAGCTGCCATAACACAAGTATATGTGTAAGTGACTACAGATATGTCACAATTGTGAACTTTGTCCAGAAGAACACTGTACTGTTGAATGTTATTAATTCAATATATCACATGCAGTTTAACACACATATATGCAACAGTGCTTTACTATGCTCATGCCCTATATAGGTACCCTAGATTTACAATACAAACATGTATAATACTCATATTCGCAGGTAACATATGGATATGGGCAACATCCCATTAACTTGCCTAGCAGTGGCACAGACATGACTGTTTGACAGACACTCTAGTTCATAGGTTCATAGGTTCATAGGTTCATACTAGGCTATCTGCCCTAGGGCATTTATAAGCCTAGCCAGAATGTGTTTGGCTTTCGCCACCCATTTTAAATTTATTTTGCTCTGCCCTTTTTCAAGGTTAGTATTCTGTGCCTCTGTCTAACAGTGACATAGAAGTGATATCCGGGGTAAACCTACAATCTCCCATCCACTCATCAAGATTCCTCTTGAAGAGAGTCAATGAGGGACTCTGCCTAACCTGGACTGGGATTTTATTCCAGAGTGAAGGGAGCCTCTGGGTTATGAATCTGTCCCTCCTTTTTTTTATGGTCATGGATATGTGAATGTCAAATTTTAGTTTATTGTCTATTTCCACTCCTAGCAATTTGGTGTGTTCAGTTGGGTATATTTTGGGGTCTTTCCAGTTGCTGCAGGTGTCTGGTAAGGTACATCCCAAAAGGGGCATTGTACTCAATTATGGGCCTGATGAGGGATGAGTAAAGAGGCACGATGACCTCCCCTGATCTAGATGTGAATCCTTTCATGATTAGGTGGGCTATATAAAATGTTTTTCTAACCACTTTGACCACGTGTTTATCAAATGAGAGACTGCTATCAACTTGGGTCCCCAGGTCCCTAATTACTTCTTCTGTACTTAATGGATTACCACCTATGTGGTAATTTGTGGGCACTTTGTTTTTGCCAAAGAGGATGACTATACAGTTTTTGGCATTTAGCTTGAGGCCATGGCTCTGGCACCAGTTGTCTGTTTCTATGAGGCCCTTTTGGAGGATGCTTGTGTTGGCTGGAGAGTCGATTATGGTGCCCAGTTTGCAGTCATCTGCGAACTTGGTCAGCCACAGTCCTTCCGTGTTGGCCTGTACCTCCGAGAAATATATACCGAACAAGAGAGGTCCCAGGACTGAGCCTTGTGGGACACCACTTGTAACTGGTTTGGAGTCTGACATGGCTCCAGCAATTCTAACCATGTGGGTTCTGTCCTTGAGTCAGTTTTCAATCCATCTAGTGACATAAGGGTTTATATTTAAGCTGGTGAGCTTATCTATAATGCCCGAGTGGGGTATTGTATCGAAGGCTTTTGCGAGGTTCAGATTGGCTGTGTGGACTACCTTCCCCTCGTCAATGGCCTTGGTGACTGTTTCAAAGAAATCAACCAGGTTTAAGAGGCAGGATCTGCCCTTAACAAAGCCGAACTGGGTAGGATCCAGTGTCTGTAGGTCCCCAATATCTTTATTTATGAGGTCCATGATGATCCTTTCCATAGCTTTGCAGACTAAGCTAGTCAGGCTTATGGGGCGATAGTTTCCAGGATCAATTGAGGCACCACCTTTATGGAGAGAGACCACTGTTGCTGTACGCCACTCTTTGGGCACATATCCTGTAGTAAGGCTGAGATTGAACAGTAGTTTTATGTTTGGGTTTAGCTCTTCTTGGAGTTCATGTAGGACGCAGCCTGGGACACCGTCTGGTCCCATTGATGCTGTGTTTTTTGCTTTGGACAGGGCGGCTCTTACCTGAGCATCTGAGATGTCAGGGGGACAGCACTCTGCTGGGATAGATATTTGCCCTTTTGGTGGGGAGGGGGGGAGAAGTTTGCGCTGAACCTGTCAGCTAGGATGCATTCAATGTCTGTGGGTTCAGTGTATTTTTTGTCATTTTGGACTAATTCTGAGCATATCTGGGAATTACCACCCAGGTTCCTAACATAACTAAAGAAAGCCTTGTGATTATCCTTAGTGTCCTGTGCAATTTTTCTCTCGTAGCTGGCCTTAGACAATTTTATGAGTGCCCATAGTTTTTGCTAATACTGATCAGTGTTGCCTTCCCTTTTTGGGATTTTGCTCTATCATTTAGTAGCTTCCTCCTTCTATTGTATAGTTTGTTTATGGCTGGGGTCCACCAGATAGGACGTCTGTCTTTGGAGGATTGGGTCTTGGTTTTATTTGGGATTGATGATCCATGCATTCCTGAAGGTGTTCATAGAATGCTTATAAAGGATTCTGTGGTCTGGGCCGTATTTTCCACAGGCCCGGGTTTTGAAGGATTCCACCTCAGTTTTGATGAGTGTGAAATTTGCTTTAGAGAAGTTTTTCACTGTGGTTTTCTGGGCAGGGGTGGGTCGGGATGTGAATATTCAGTGAGATTAGTTTATGGTCTGATCTTACCAGTGAGGGATACACTTCTGGTCTGGAGCATAGAGTCCCCATGTTGGTGATGATCAGGTCCAGTATGTTTTCCCCTCTTGTGGGAGTGGTAACAAGTTGTTCCATAGCATTTGAGTTTATAAATTCTAGGAACCTTTGGGCTAGGTGTTGGAGCTAGAGTAATGCTCCCAGTCTATGTTTGGGTAGTTGAAGTCACCCAATATAATGGTGTTTGGAGAGACCTTCATATTTTACAGTGTTCTCAGGAAGGCCGAGTGGGGTTCCTGGGTTTGGGAGGGTGGTCTGTAGCAGGTTATAAACTGGAAGGCAGTTTTACCCACTGTTAGTTGCACATGGATAGTCTCTGATGCTTCGTGCTTTGCCACCAACCTGGAGGTGTGGGTATCTTTGATGAATATTGATACTACACCTTCTTTTGTGGTTCGGTCCAAGTTTTGGGGCTGAAAAGCATGGTATGAGGTATAACCTGGTAGTGCTGGGGTTAGCCCTGAACCAGGTTTCTGTTACTGCACAGATATCAATGTTCTCCATGCTAAGGAGAGTTTCGAGTGCTTGCATCTTGAGGTTTAGACTTCTGGCGTTAAGTAGCATTACTCTTAGTTTCTTATACCTTGTGATACCTATGGAGGTGGGTTTGTCTTTTGAGCCTTGCCTAAAAAAGGCACTATGGGGGTAGCAAGAGCCTTTGCCACTATCCGAAAGCTCAGGAGTGACAGGCGCAAGCCATCCCTAGCGAAGCATCGTGGCTTGTCGAGCATATCATCCCAAGCTGACAGGCATTGAATCCCCTTTGAATGACACCAGTACTTAAGCCAATTGTTGAAATTGAGTGGTTGCCATATGTAAACTGTCCTTTCCCAGGGTGTGTCAGGCTCCTCAGCTGTGACCCAACCTATCCACCTTTTAGAGCATCACAAGTGGACAAAACCTAACATTGGGTGGGATATATAGGGATATGCCTATTACAAACCTAAGATGTTTATGAATGATACATTTCACATTACCATAACTGTTCTGAAGGTGGTGGGGTCTGCAACTCATGTGTCTGTCATGACTTCATTACTTCCACCTTCATCTACTTGCCAGACTTATATAGATGTTTGGAGGAACAGAACAAACATTATGATGGCTAAATCTTGACATTTTGTGCAGATCTGCACAGTTGACAGGTATGGCTCACTGCAGTCAGAGCCAAATGCTATGTACATAGCATTTGTTCAGCAGGACATCATTACAGCAAGTATTGGTGGCACATATACATCTTTCATAATCATCCATCCCATTATTACAGACCAAGTACTACATTCAATTACATGCTTACATGTTTCACATACCTGGTTTATCTTCAGGTTCCTTCTGTGTACAGGATATATTCCTGTTTCTTATTTGAAGGTTTTGTTTGTTTTGGGTTTTTTATGTCTCTCTCTCTCTCTCTCCACTACTGGGATCAAGCTTGTTTGAGTAAGTTAAGCATTGCTTTTGTAGGTGATGCTTATGTTCCGGTGATGTCCTCTGCACCAAATGCTGTTCCCCACTTGCTAATTGCATGCAGTCAGCTGTGTAGGTCTTCCAATAGCCAATGTCATAGCAACCCACTACTATAAATAACTACATCATGTGGGCATTGTCCCTTTAACTTTCCTGTATGGAAGACATCCTTCCTGTGTGCAGGCAGCAGTGTTACAGACAACAGGTAGCAATGCCTCTTACAACAGGACTTGTGGACACAGGCCAACTACATGTTTGTATAAGGTTCCAGACCTAGGGGCAGTGTGTGATTATTGCTGCTATATGCATTGACTACTGTTAGTTTTACAGAGTTTGTGTGTACATTGTAGTTTTGCATGGAATGCAGTCTGTCTACATAGCTCTCAACTGTGGGCCTATCCACATGATGGCCAGAGGATTGGCTGTTATGTTTTGTCTGTTCCCCACACAGGTCTTGTCCCTGACATATCAGTGGCATTCTCTCTGTTGATTGGTATCAGTACATGACAACATCCATTTCTGTTTCTGATGTCATATTCCTGAGTAAGGGTATGTTGCAACCAATCTTGTAACACCAGCAACTTTCACAGTGTATAATAGCAATGCGTCAAATATGGCCCTTTGTTTCAGCCTCTGTCTTCCACCTATATACCAGGCTTTGTCCTGCTATCATTCCAGTGATGTTGTGGACTCCCACACAAGTTGTGGGGTAGGGTCCATATATATGAGGTCTACAGCTGGACAAAACATGTGTGACCCTGTACAGTCTGGAGGTCAGTGTATGGAGAACACTGT
Source organism: Protopterus annectens (assembly GCF_019279795.1). Taxonomy (NCBI): domain Eukaryota; kingdom Metazoa; phylum Chordata; order Ceratodontiformes; family Protopteridae; genus Protopterus; species Protopterus annectens. The sequence goes on along the minus strand of NC_056749.1, from coordinate 102,164,908 downwards.
TATATGCCCTTGTAAGGCATTTTATGGGGGAGGGGTATTAAATGTTTTAACCTAAGCTGTTACACCATGTGAGGGATATCAGTAATAAGAAACATTAAGGTATATGGCTGAATATTTTCATACGTTTCACCATGGGAACACTGGTGGGCTAGAGCTTACTGTCTTGCACACAGTGCTCTTTGTCAGTGTGATAGTGACATTTTAAGTTAAGCATTGTTATGTAACAGATACATTTACATTGTGACAACTGATACTTTTCCCCCTAGGGGGTCAGAGTGTAATTGGACAATGTTGAACTACATCTGTAATTAAGAGATTGATTCTTATCTTCAAGGCAAGTGTGTTTTTTACTGTTGTTCTACTTGAAGGCTTTAGCCTAGACAGCAAAGTATGTTATGTTTTGCAAATTACTGTATCATATGTTTTCTTTGAGAATTGCATTAATCAGTTATTATGTATTTCAAACATCTAAATGGTATAAGAAATGTCATAAACAGCTGAAATTCTTCTTCTTTCGGCTTTTCATGGTTAGGAGTCACCACAGCAGATCACCTGTTCGCTCATTATTAGCTGTGGAGTTTTAGAATGTTTAGTGCTTCCACATTGTACATTCCCTATGGTAGACTGACTGTTCTGCATGATATGTCAGTGAAATAATCCTAACATCTTATAGCTCAGATGTCTTAGTGGTATGTTGTGCAGGGTACAGGGTTCAAGTCTTGCAAGTGTTGGTTATTTTGTTGCAAGGCAGAACAGGTCAGCTTTGGAGGAAGGAATAAAGGCAATAATTACAAGATGTCCCTATTTTGGGTCCCTTAACCCCCATTTACAGTGCCTTTGGTCAGCTGTTTTGCAGTGGGAGGTTCAGAGTGTGGGTACGATTTCCAAATGCACTACATGCACACACACACACACACACAAACACATACACACACACACACACACACACACACACACACACACACACACACACACACACACACACACACACATATATATATATGTGTGTGTGTGTGTGTGTGTGTGTGTATACACATATATATATATATATATATATATATATATATATATATATATATATATATAGACATATATGTCTACATACACACACACACACACACACACACACATATATATATATATCTGCATATACATATACAAATACATTCTCCCTACTGTTGAATGGCTGTGCTGCATGATATGTTAGAGAAAACATCACACATATCTGCAGCTCAGGTTGTTTAGTGGTAACTTGCTGGGGCTATGGTGTGAAGGGTCCTGTGTTTGAGACTTGCAAGGGCTTATTATTTTGCTGCTGGGCAGAACAAGGGCTGTTGGATACAGAGTGATTAAGACCCTTTTAAGCAGTTGTAAGCGGGTTTGCATGTGTTTGCGCTGCAGTAAGCAATGCTAACCTCCGGTTAAATATGCTTATAGGCAGTTAGCCTGAAAAGTGCTTAATCTGTGTAGGCATTGCTTAGCACTAAGCAAACAGGCTTAATCCCACTTATTACAGCTAAAAGTGCTTACTCTCGCTTACCCCCATGCTAATTTCTTTAAAAGAAAAAAAAAGGGGGTGATAGGAAAGAGATGAAAAAGGGGGGCACACAGAGGGAAACACAATAGGGAAAGTAGCTAGGGATGTGCAGGACAGGTGTAGAGAAGGTCCATAGCTGTCCATTTCTTCTACAGCAACAACTGTGCATACATACATAATTTGCAGGTATATTTGGACACTCAAACCCCTGAGAGGGGTGAGGACAACAATAATGTGTTGTGAAGCCAATTAGACTAGATTACATGTGTACAGTGGACATGTGTGTGAAATGGACAGCTATGTATGGGGTGAATTTTTTTTAGGGAACAGATTACCCTTTTTTAAGGTGAGAGTGGGATATTGGGGAAGGATAGTAGGTATATTTGGGGAGGTAGATTGGGTAGGAAGACAGACAAGACAGCATACAGGGTCGGTATATGACACATGTGGGGGGTAAACACCTTGGACGGGGAGGGGTGTTTGGAAATCGGAAGCCCATGAGCCCCCAAATGGAAACAGTGGGACTGAGGTCCCCACCCATGGGCAGTCACAACTGCACCTTCATGGCCCTGAAGGTGGCTGTGCTGGGGGCTGAGCAGGAGGGGCAGGCTGACCCTCTAATTGCACCATGCAGTCCTCAATCTGGTGTAGCAGATCTCCAAACTCCTTTCAGAGCTTGCTATACACCAAACCCCAGACCTGGCTTCAGGTGACAGGATTCTGTCTGCGCCCACTCCTGGGGGGGATGTACCCCATCTTCTGAGGCAGTTCCACCTGAAGGTGGTGCAGGACCAGCGAATGAGGAGGTCCCGGTGTAGGTCCCAGATGTGCTGGGGCCCAGTGCCACGGCCAGATGAGTTGGGAGACGTGGGTCCACTGGGACTGGCCTTCCCAAACGTGCCATGGTGTTACAGTTTTAGAACATATGTGGGTTAGTAATAGTCAACACAATCCAGGATTAGTTATAACAGCATGTATAGATATTCCCATAACCCAAAATAACAGATTTTGTACAGTTGCATAGGAAACAGAACACATGCATATATGGAATGACAGTGGTCATTACAACGGCATACAGGTTACATTGATAGCAAGAGGCCAGCAATGATAGTGTTTCAACATGGAACATTAATAGAAACACATTTCAATATTTGTTGAACAATAGGACATATGTCCCAACAGTAGGTTTGGTGTAAAACATACCCATTGATTTGTGTGTTTAGATTATTGTTGCAGATATGGTGGGTGGGAGAGAAAGATGTCAATTAACAACTTAGTTATCCTTACAGTACTCACAACTTTAATGATCATTGCTCTAATAATTACTCTACAGGTATTATTACAATACCCTATGGCCTTGGTTTGGGCAGTGGTATGTTTGTACACAGCGTATACTTCAACTGTCTTATAGCTAAATTCTACTTCTCCTACCTGGTAGACCTATGGAGGGAATGTTTGTTACCACTACCTGACTGTTTCTACACATATTTCCAGATTCCTAGTTAAAATTATGCACATACCTCTCAACCTCTTAATGCACAACATCTGGACAATGCTTGACAAAATGGGGGTACAAATAAGTACAAATTTTAAATATTGCTCTTATAAATTTTTAGACAGTTGCTAGAGTTCAGGATTTGTTTTAATATACATTTTCTGAAGGATTTGAGGTCTAACACTCAAATGTATGTCATTATTTCATGACTACAATCCCAAGATCATCCCAGTGATTTGCCAGAAAAAAAGAGGAAAATGCCAAAAATATGAGCCAATTATCTGGACATTTTGGGAAAATCTGTACAGTTGAGATGTATGATTATGCATACAGCTTACTACCACTCACAGGATTTGAACCATGGCTGTGTCTAATAAAAATACAACAATTTCTGTTTCATCAGAGTGCACTATTTAGAAACCATTGTCTGTCCCTTCAGTGTTTTCTAAGTCTCTCTTGGTTGTACTATCTGACAGTATAATTACAACAGTCTTATACAGACAATAGACATATTTTTATGTAGCACAGTGTGAGAAACAGTGGTTGACACTACAGTACTATTGTGATATCAGATTTTGGTGAATGCTACATATCAGGCCATACAATACCAGAGTAAACACAACCAGTCCAGGATTTAAAACTTTATTGTCAGGCAGTTAGTTTTCTTATCTGGAAGACCTGTGAGGGGAATGTTTATTAACACTACCTGACTGCTTTTACACATATTCCCAGATTCCTAGTTAAATTATGCACATACCTCTCAATCTTTTAATGCACAATATCTGGACAAAGCTTGACAATATGGAGGTGCAATTAGGGACATATTTTGAATGTTGATCTTATAAACTTACAGAGTTGGTAGATTAACAGGGTTTGTTTTAATATACATTTTCTGAAGGATTTGAAGTCTGAAACTTAAATGTATGTCATTATTTAGTGACTACAATTCTGAGATCATCCCAGTGATTTGCCAGGGAGAAAGAGAAACAGGCCAAAAATATGAGCCAATTATCTGGACATTATGGGAAAATCTGTAAAGTTGACAAGTATGATTATGCATACAGCTTACTACCACTTCCAGGATTTGAACCATGGCTGTGTGTGCTAAAAATACAAGTTGTGTTGTATCAGAGTGAGCTACTTAGAAACAATCTTATACAGACATTGCTATATATATATTTTTTTATGTAGCACAGTGTGGGTAACAGTGGTTAACACAACATTACTATTCAGAGAATGTAACACTAAATGCCATACAATACCAGAGTAAACACAACCAGTCCAGGATTTAGAACTTTATTGCCAGGCAGTTACTGTTTTATTTAAATATCATCTGTATGGGACTATTACTATCATATTGTCTGGTTTATTCAGTACAACCTATACACAGTTTTTATACTGCCAGGTGACTTTCTACTACTTTATATTTATCTGGTATGACTACTAGAAGTAGGATGATGCGGTAGCATTGTCGCCTCACAGTAAGACATTGTCCTGTTCGATTCTCAGCTAAAGCGTCTTCTGTGTGAGGACATGTGTGAATGGGTGTACCTTTGTTGAAGGTTGTGCATCAGAGCTGGCAACTCGGTACGCAAAAATCTACTGCCAATCATTAGCGGACCGAAGTTCCACTGTGGCGACCCCTAACCGGGAAAAGCCAAAAGACACAACAACTACAAGTAGGATTGTTACTCACCAGCCTTGCAACACAGCCTTTGCAACCTACTGGCATGGGCTTTTTGATTCACAGCTCCCTCAGCTGCAGCTGTAAAGGGAATAGAGAAATATTTAGGTATACCTATCCATTAAATACACAGGCTGGACTTTGGTAAACAGTTATTGATAGGAATACTTACACACTGCTGGGACATTACCCCTCTGCCTTGCTTCTTGGACCCACTCGTCAAAGAGTTCCCTCTTCCTCCACTTCAAGTCAGCATAGTGGTGCTAGACCTGCTCACTAGTCTGAGGGATGCCAGTAGCACTGGTGAGATCACAGCCGAGATGGTCCCAGGCTTTCACTTTATAATGGGACCTTGGACTCCTGTATGCCCCAGCAATGCACCCAGAAGTCCATGCCTTCACCAACACCTGCCATACTGCCTATAGTGGGAAGCTGCAACCAGTTATGAGCTGTATTCCCACCTGCGTGGTTTAAATACAGCTGATTTCCCACCCCTTGCCATGATTGGATGGTTTTGAATATGCTGAGCTAAGCTAAGCTATGGGCAATCCTGCTTAGCTAATATAGACAGTGCTTAAAGGGGCAGGTTCAGCACTGCTTAACAATGGGCAAAGCCTTTAGCTGGGCTACTCAGTGCTTAGCAGTCATATTTACACAATGCTTACACCTGGTAAGCAGAGCTGTGCAATGCTTAGCATTGTTTATTTTTCATTTTATAGACTATCTGCTGTATGGCATTGATTCATCATTCATTACATATTATGCATGTGTTTACTGTCCCTGTTATCCCCCGATGCACTTTCATTACATTTATTCATGTGTGACTATACTGTATGGGGCACTTGTGTTTATATTGGGGTGTCACAACTTTATTAAACTGACACCTCACATCTGGACCTACTACAGTACTCTGGTTAACAAATATATGTTATTTAGTAGCTAATTATAAAAAAAATGTTTATGTACTGCTTTCACATGTAAAATGCAAACTGGTTACTGTGGGGATCAAACTCTGAATGGCTGCTTGTAAAGAGTATGGTCTAACCACCACACTACTGCAGTACTGCTTACACTGGATGTCTCTTGCTATTTAACTTCTTGTGCTGTTTAAGCTGGATTATGTGTAGCTAAGCAATGGGCACACCCGCGCAGCTATGCTTAAACTTTATTGCATGTTTAAAAAAAAATTATTTGTTCTGTTTTTTTATTTGTATCCCTTAGAGTATCCCTGCTAATGCTGAACCTGTTATTCTACCAACTTTTTGCTTTGTGGGACGATTGTCCCTTTTTGCTTTGTCCACATTCCTTACTCTGATGGGCTGGTAGGTGTGCACTATGTGCTTATGCTACACCTGTTATTCTATCCACTTTTGGATTGGTAGGGATAATTGACCCTTATGGCTTTGACCAGATTTCTTACCCTGACAGGTTGGGGTGTTACGAGTGTTCTCCTCATTTTAAATTGCCAAAAGGCAGCTCTGGAGTGCAGGGGGAATGTGCATTGTGAGAGCTCTGCTCTCAGACACACCCCCTGTGCTTGTACATGGAACTGTGTCCGTTTTACAGCAGGGCAGCGTGCCTTCATACATATGCATGGTGCGCTGCTGTGCTGAACAGGAACGGTCCCTGCTATGCAGGAATAATGTATTCCTGCATGGCTGCTTGCTGTATCCAGGGGATATTTTTGTTTCTCTAGTACTTTGGTTATGTTTACTCTGTTTTAGTTCGAGAGGCAATGATAGTTTTCATGGGCCGATTTGTGCAAACATTGTACTGCATTTTTACATTTTTTAAGTATGTTGTGAGCTCCAGGAATTGATGTAATGGTCTCTTCCTGGTTGCATTTATACACACACACACACACACACACACACACACACACACACACACACACACACACACACATGTGTGTGTGTGTGTGTGTGTGTGTGTGTGTGTGTGTGTGTGTGTGTGAGTGTGTGTGCCTCAAACAAAAACTATTCATTGTGATGAATTCTTCTTATTAAAGATGAAAGCACTAAATAAGTAGTGGACATTTTAACAAATTTTGTTTGGAGTAGTGGTGTTTTTTTGTTGCGCCATTGTTGGAGGTGTTATAGGGTTATCTATACATATGTGCCTCTTGTTTCCATTTTGTTTGGTGGTTGATGGTAACGAGTCATATAATCACAGTTCCTGCAAAACATTGCAAGCCTTCATTATTGGGGTTTTTGTTTTTTTTTTTCTCTTTCTTTCGATTGCTGGTGTGCCAATGTCATATATTGCTTTGCATCAAATAAGCAAAGAATTCCAGTGGAATGTATTTTTAGGAAGTCGACTATGATTATTAGTAACAATGTTAGAAATGGACCAAATTAAGATGTAATGCTTGTCTCCAAGAGAAAAAAGGTCATTTCTTGGAGACAATCTGACTGTACAGTGTGATCCAGGTGGGCCAAATCTCTACAAGATCCAGTGATATTTTAATTTAATGAACTGTACAACACCTTTCTAGATATTTATATGTCTGTAAATCTATTGCATTTTGTTTCATCAAATGGATTATTCTGAGCACCTTTCGACAGCAGAGATCTGTTTGAATGGGCAATGACTTAGCTTTATAGCATTGAATCAGAGTGTGCCAGCAGGTTTTGTGTTTGCAATTCACTTGACCTACTGTGGGCATTTGAGATTTTCCAGAAACTCACACATCTTTATCTTTTGTTTCTTAGCATTCCGAACGTGCATAAATTGTAAACAGCTTCTTACTTAAAGACAGTCTAATAGCATAGCTAGTAAATACACTGCTAAGTGCCAACACAAACGTCTTGCATTTGAATGGAATATATATGTAAAATGGTATTTTTTACTATCTTGTACCCTTTTGCATATCTAAGTGATAATACTGATTTACTCATATAAAATACTGTATCGTAAAAGTAGTTAAAAGGAACCTTTCCAGTATCCACAAAACTGGATAAAAATGTCTGCTCTTTTCTGTACTTGTGGGTAACTGTCACTTTTTCTGTCTCCTGTGTACTACACAACAGTAGAAATCCACACAGCTTGTGTGTCACTATAGGTGGCCTTATTTTGTGTCCTACATAATGTATGCCATTTACACCCTGGAGTTGTAAACAACTAGTTAAGAGTGCACCTTACTTGTATAAAACAGCATTAAAAACTGCAGGTTATCTGATAATATGAAGACTCTCTCCTTTGAGTAAATAATCATGGTCTTGTGCATAGAACCCCTCAATTTGCTAGATCTCTGAAGCAATATACGATCAAGAGACTGCCTGCTTGAAGAATGGGACCCAACACTGCCCTTGTTACCTAGCATATAGTTTAAATTACAGAGTGAGGACATAACTTCCTGCACAGTTTTTGTTAAAATCATCATGCATGTACCCTGCTTAGACTTCATCCTATTTTCAAAACTGCATAAACTTTCTATGACAGTGCTTTATGTTTTCCAGTGCTTCACAATTCTTTTTGCTATTTTCAAGTTCTTCCTTTCTTCCATTTTACTATTTGTGTAACTGGAAATCACCTGGTACCAAATCCCCCTTTCCAAAGAAAGTGGAAATAAGCAATAAAAAATCCCAGTCTCAAGTGCAGCAAACCAGTTTAATACTTCTGAATATAGCACTGCCTTACCTCTACCATGTCTTGGCTAAGTATCTGAAAAGGTAATATATAATCAGGACTATGATTACCTTTTAAAACTGCAATATTTTTAACATTCATCAGCATTAATTCCTAAAATGGAGGATCATTTACTCAGAATGTCCTATTCACACTTGCAGACAATGTTCTTGATAACTCCAATAAAATTAACTTAATAGGTACATTATTTGTAGACCTCACCAAAGCTTTTTACAGCACAAACCATGCCCTATAATTAAATCTCCCTTGCATCCTCCAGCTTTAGAATCTTTTCAATTGTTCCTCGAACTACCTGTCTAATAGAGCTTTTACTATTTGATCTGGTGATACAACCTCATATCCTCAAAATAAATCTGCTGGGATCCACAAGGATCACTTCTGGGATTCATTGTTTAACCATCTCCCTTGACTCAAACTTTCCAACTTTATTCTTTACACAAATGACTTAATATGCTTTAAATCTGTCCCCATCACAGTTTCAATTTGGTTACAAAATAAGCAACTTAGATGTCAAGTGCTTGAAAACATAAAGGGAATGATGTTGTTTATTGCTCCACAAATACTGAAAGGCTTACTCAACTTTCCAGAACCATTTAACTACAATACACAAATAAACAAATGAGAGTGTATTATCCGTCAAATACATAGACTCAACTTGCAAATCTTTATCAGCTGTGTCCGTTCACATGAATAACATTAAAGCAAATGAAT
>NC_056749.1:102148333-102153333 GCF_019279795.1 Protopterus annectens | reverse complement strand
GTACATGCTAATGTTTGTCTATATGGATCACTTGTTCGTGAAAGTGTACTCTTCAAATGCATTTTCTTCAAGCTAAATTGATCAAATAAAAGTCAGTATGAAAAGAGTGATTAGAATTGTGGTATTTGTGTGATTTCACTGAATAATGGAGATAAGAGAATTGTGTTTTTTTTCTTCACTGTTTTGCAGTCTCATTGCTGAAAGTGCCTCACTACTTCAATATGATGTGCATGACAGAATGGAATTTGAATTGTTTACTTCAGCATTTTACCATAAACATATCTGCACACAGCTTTAATATGCCAGTGTACATATGATGAAAATGTGTGAAACCAGTCTATGTTACACTTCAGATCCATATCTGTCTTACTTTCTAAATTGTAAACAGGGCATAGTGTATACCAGATGTCAATGCAAAAATGTCTTTCCTCGGTTGTGTCTGAAATGGGTCTACTTAAAATCAGTTCCCTACGCCAGTTAGCAAATGTTATAATAAATACAACTAAACAAATAATCTTACAAAAACATAAGACTGCCTTACTGAATGTATCATTTCATTTTACAATACTTGTGCAATGCAGTTCATGTTCATGGGGGAGCTGGAGTCTTTCCCTCTGACTGTTTCTGTACAAACTGAAATGGTAGTAAATAAAAGAAACAACTGCTTAAAACATACTTATTACTGAAGTGGCTAGAAAAGCTCTTGGTGTTCTACTTTCCAGTCATAAATGGTTCCTCTTCATCCAGCCTAAGCCCTACATAGTACCCAAAACAGTATATTTAGCTTGGTATCAAACAGAAGGAACATTGCTGCTTCTTGTTAAAGCAAGCAGGACAACTCCCTTTCAAGTGTATAGCAAACATGATTTTTAGATTCATTAGATTACAATATGTTGTTTAGGAACTACGGCCCAAACATTTCTAAGCAACACAAATTAAAAGCTATTTTCAGATTACTTTTGTTCAATTCCTTGCTTCATTGTACCTTTGAATCTTACATGTTTAATCTGGACACTGCCTGTACAGTCTTTACCTCGTTTGCAGCACTGTCTCCAGTGTACTACCCATTTACATATGAAGTTTCCAGTCATTGCATTCTTTCCACAAAAAAGTTGGAAGGAGCACAATCAAAGTGTGTTATTTGGTATGATATCTTATAGTGTTGGTGGCTATCTGAAGTTTCTTGTATATTAATTCACTCTTCCAAGCAAGGTGTTGTTGATTCACAGCTTTCTGCATCAAACTTATTTAATAAAAATAATGGCATATTTTACTACATTGTTTGTAGATAATTATATTTAATCTTGTTCATATTGTAACTAGGATTTTACTGAAAAAGACCTTTGACCAGTAAAATAGCAAAAGTATAAATATTTATCAGATATTTTCAAATGCTATGTATAATAAAGGATTTTCCTTATATTCCTATTATATAAAAGTAAACCAGAATTTTTTCCCTTTAGGCCATAATGAAAAGACATTTCAGGAAGCTAACATCTGTAACTTACCCACATTATTCATCTCATGTCACATGCATGCATATAAAAAAGTAGTGAAAGGATGTGTGCTGTGCAGGAATGAAGACTGATGCCTTTCAAGTAAATGAACACAATACCTGTGCAGTTTAGCAATTCTTCAATACATAGTGGTTTAATGTAGTACGACACAGCTACTGCTTTAAATGCCCAGCAGCAGAGTATGCTTCTCTGACCCTTTTTTTTTTAAATTATCATGTTTTGGACACTTTTGTATTTGTCAACATTTTTGTTTAATAGACAAACTATGATTGCTGACTGATTATGACAGGTTTTTCATGCATAGTTAAAGGTTCATAGGTAATTGGTAGAATCACAACCCCAGGGGGCCTATTTAAACTTAGCTATGCTTCACACAGGTGAGAATCAAACCTTGTGTCTCTAAAGTAAACACCTTAACAATTATGTCATCTCCCAGGCTAAATATTTACTCTTGTGGATGCAAAAGTGATGAGTGGGGAGGTATACACACGAGTGACAATTCGTTAATGTTTCCTGTAAGATATAGCATAACAATATGCAAATGCTGCATGAACAGAACACTTCTGTAGTCTTAGGACAAAGAAAGGAAAAAAAAATCACCCATGGTAATGAGTTCTGTACCTCATGATCAAATGTTTGTGTAAGGTTATCCACTTAGCTAATGCTTACATAATAAGGTATTTTGAAGATTATTTCTTAATGCCTTAAAAGGTTTTTATTTACTCTTACTTTTGTTGAGAGGGCATTAAGCCTTTAAGTGTTGTATATTCTTATTATGTTATATGCAGCAGTTTGGTAGATTAATTTATACATTAATCAAAACATGTTATCAACAGGCATGTGAATGTTGAAGTTACTTTAAGAATGTCAGTTAAACTAGTAAAGTGAATATGGAGAAGCATAGTGAGTGTGTACTTAACGATATGTGAAATGGTGATTTACAGGTCATAGTTCATAGTTATCATTTAGAGAGAACTGACTGTAGAGTGGATAGTGCCGTAATCGCCAGGTTGAAAGATAAGTGATTCAGGAATAGAATCACACGGTGGTGCAGTGGTCAGCGTTGCTGCCTCACAGCAAGAGGTTCTCCGGTTTGAACCTCGGCTGGGGTGCCTTCTGTGCGGAGTCTGCATGTCCACCCTGTGGTCATGTGGGTTCCCTCTGGGTGCTCCGGTTTCCTCCCACATCCCAAAGACATGCTGTAGGTGGATTGGACACACTAAATTGGCCCTAGGTGTGAGTGTGTGCCTTTTGTGCAATGTTGAGCGCCGGGCTGGCAACTCGACACCGTAAAACTCCACTGCCAATCATGAGCAGACAGGTGATCGGCTATGGTGACCCCAAACTGGGAAAAGCTGAAAGAAGAAGAAGAATCACCTCTTTCCAAGGGTGATACCTGTGAATACAGGATGGTTGACAGTGTATCATTGTTTTGCTACTGTCTGAGCAGTTTAAGAAAGAGGGTACTGGTGATGGTACAGAATACACACAGGAAGCAGAATGTATGATTGTGAATCTGTGTACCCTGAACATGTTATTAGTACATTGGGAGGTTGTGAGAAAATGTAATCAGGACATACAGCAGCACGTTGGTGCAGCAGATAGTATCATCTCACAGCAAGAAGTTCCCTGGTTCAGTTCTCAGCTGAGGTACCTTCTGTGTGGTGTCTTGTCCTCCCTGTGTTTGTGTACATTTCTTCTGGGTGCTCCAGTTTCCTCCCACATTGCCAAAACAAGCAATAAGTGGACTGGACACTAAATTGGCCATAGGTATGAGTGCATGTGCAAGTGTGTGTAGAATGGAAGAACAAATGTGACAGGGTTAGCCACCCGGTGGTGTAAACCTTGGCTCTTACTGATTGTCACTGTTGATGTGACACCCTGACTCTATGTGCAAAAATGGGAAAAGGAGTTGTAAATGGATGAATGGATACACCTACACAAGCTGTGCAATCTACCCTTTAATGGTGCTGCAAATACTCTTGAATGTTTTAAACGTTTAATCAGAGTTCCCAACAGAGAAGCTTGGTTATCCTTTTATAGCTCTGAAACTACTCAAAAGGTGTTTTAACTTTTTAAACTGGATATGCAACAGGGCATATGGAGTGCCTGATATATTAACAATACTATATTGGTGCAGGCATCCTGCCCTCATTTGGGTACTTCTGTGTGTGTGTGTCAGGAGATGGAGGCTCTTCCCATACTAAAAAGTGTATAATTTCACTATCAACAGTATAATCTTGAGCTGTACTTTATGGCATTTCCTGTGCTGTTCACAGTATAATCTTGAGCTGTACTTTATGGCATTTCCTGTGCTGTTCACAGTATAATCTTGAGCTGTACTTTATGGCATTTCCTGTGCTATTCAGAGTTCGCTCATTCACATCTAAAGCAGCAGTTGTTCTATGTTCCCTTTCACACCTGCAGTGCTAATTCTATGAGCTGATTTGTCTCATTCAAGCCTATAGTGCTAGAAAGGTAGACCACACATTACTATTGCTATAATGTAGCTTAAGTGTGATATTAAATTTCTGGTATTCAGTGACATGAATTGGCACCTTAAACATGCCTCCCAACCGTACCGAATTACTCATTTTTTACCGGGTTTGGGGGATCAATTGAAGGGGTGCCATGATTCCCGAGTGACACCCCTTCATTTCCGATTTTTTTCTTTGTTTTTTCATTTTCGTGCTGACGGAGCACCCTTAGGGCTACCAGCCTGTCAGAATTGAGCTCAAGGAGCTCACGTCATGCACACATTTTCGGCTGGCCTGGCTGCTCAAATGTGAGTGGGAACGGCACTCTGGAAATGAAGATGAATGGATTACAAATGCAAGCAGGTGGGAACAGCACTGAATGGATTATGTTTGGGGAATGGAACTGACTTGGCAGAATAAGGATTATGTTCAGGCAACGGTGGACCTGCAATATCAAGTAAGGAAACTTTTGGGGAAGGGTGTGTGTGTGTGTGTGTGTGTGTGTGTGTGTGTGTGTGTGTGTGTGTGTGTGTGTGTGTGGCCCCTAACCCAACTCGACTGTTTCCCAGTTTCTAGTGGTGTATAATAACTGGTCTTCTTTGTGAACGCTGTGTGTTTATGACTTTTTGCATAGATACAGTACAATCCACATTATCTAGATTGAACTATTTGTTTTAATGGGTGTTTGAAACTTACTGGGGCTACCCCTGTTTTAGGACTGAACCTTTAACTTTTGTGTTTATTTTTTACAGAAGTGATGTGGCTGCTACAACATGACTGTTCTTTCAGATTAGGTGTACTGGTGTAGTGTCACTTTCACTAACCCTAGTAAGCATTTTCTTTGTCATCATGCTGTAAAAATAAAGTAACTCCCTAGGACTAAGAGCTTGATGTCACTTTAATGTGTAGTGATGCAAGATTGAAGCAACACATAAGAATAGCAATATTAAAGGGTTAAGAAAATCATTAGAATTTTTTTAGTTGGAGTGTTGTAAGTGCTTACAGT
>NC_056749.1:102113333-102143333 GCF_019279795.1 Protopterus annectens | reverse complement strand
AGGCATGAAGTAGGGTAGACTAACAAGTTGGTCACTCGGCTGGTATAGCAGTGTAATCGTGAAACTTGATGAATGGAGTTTATTTCTTTATTCATTGATTATTTATTGACATTTGTTGAGTGGGAAATTTCACTGCATCATAAACCCATTTTTAATGGAGGCCCGGGGAGAAAAGCTTCACAAATAATTTGTACAAAGTACCAAATATAACAGAAAATCACATCAAAGTAGCATATTACAGTACATTTAAATGTAGAGAAATATTACAGTACAGATCAAAATTTACACTAATGCAAAAAAATTTGCACTGCAGTATATGACAAAGAGATTAGCTGCCAACCAATATTGCATATGCTTTATGATATTACACATACATTAATTAAGGAACATGCTTAAGGTGGCTTATTGTTTGTATTGCATGGCAAGAGGGTTTATTGAGGTGATGGCTTTTTAAAGCTGATTTAAAGGTTTTTAAACTGTCAATTTGAGTTATGTGAGAGGATAAGGTATTCCATAGTTTAGCAATACTATGGGAGTATAGACTTTGTCCAGCTCTTTTATTGGGTTTGGTTACATTTAAAAGCTGTTTGCTGGAGGATCTCAGAGTTCGGGTTTGAATATAAGTATGTAGGCTGGAGTTGAGTGCTGGGCAGTTGTTGGATTTAAAAATTACTTTGTGGGTTAGAGTCAATTGGGTATGACTGAGGTAGTGGGAACATTTGAACCAGTTCAGTTACAAGATTGCTTGGCAATGGTGAGTGCGGCTAGGCTTGCCTAAGACAAATTTAGCTATTTTGTAATAGTAGGATTGGAGTTTGTTGCTTAGAGATAAGTGACGGTTAGCAAAAATGACACTTCCATATAGAAGAGAGTGATATGCAAGGCACTGGCCAGTTTTGTTATTGTGTGGTTGTCTAGGCAGAGATTATGATGGTAAAGTTTGCCTAGTTTAAAGTGAGTTTTCTTTATTGTGTTGAGAATATGTGGCTCAAAGGTGAGTTTATCGTCTATTGCAATGCCCAATAATTTTGCCGTTTTCACAATTTCTATTTCTGCATTATCTAGTGAAAATATTTTGAAATCAATAGCTGGTAGTTTTGTTGAGAAAACTAAGATTTCTTTTTTGGGGAGGGGGTTCACAGTAGTTGTGCATTATTTAGCCAGGTTTCTATGGTTGTAAAAGCATTTTGTGTGGCTGCAAGGAGGTCTGAGAAATTATTGGAGGTTGATATGATGGTAGAATCATCAGCATATTGGATGAGTCTACCTTGTTGGGAAGCTTTGTGAAGATTGTTGATGAAGGTATTAAAGAGTAGGGTCCCTAGAATGGATCCTTTTGGGACTCCTATATTATTTACTTGATACTCTGATTGTTCATTTTGCCATTTGACTGATTGTTCCCTATTGTTTAGGTAAGAGGAGAACTAAGTAAGAGAATTTGGGGAGCAACCTAGCTGTTGGTTTAGCAGTCTGATATGCGAAGCTGTATCAAAAGCTTTTGATAGATCCAGTAAGATTACTGAAGTAAAGAGACCAACACCAATGGCCTTGATTACAGTATCAATGAAAGAGAGAAGGGCTGTGATAGTGCTGTGAGCAGGATGGAAACCATGTTGGGTGGGGGCAAGAAGGTCATTTTCAGAGAAGTATTTAAGTAGTTGAATTTGTACACATTTTGCTAAGATTTTTGGTAATGGAGAGAGTATAAAGATAGGCCAATAGTTAGAGAGGTCATGGAAATTTCCACCTTCATGTAATGGAGTTATAATATTTTTTTTCCCAAATGGGGGACATATTATTCTGAAATAGAGTGATTTATAAGAGCGCTAACTGGATATGCAATTGCTTTTGCTGCAAGTTGTAAATACTCGGGAGATAGATTATCAGCGGAAAGAGAGCAGGGTCTTAGTTTGGTTAGGAGTTTGAGTATAAGAGAGGTGGGTCCTGGCTGAATTGTAAAGGAAGGGGTTGTAGGAGTATTGCTTTTACATACAAATTGTATTTGTTTAAGGAAGGAAGGTGGTGTTGTCATGTATAGAACTACTTGTGTCCTGGGAGTTTAAATTTATGTCAAATGGTGAATCTTTGATTATTGTTTGAATGATAGTGATATAATGAGTGTTGAAGTTATGGGCAATTTGTTGTGGGTTCTTATCAGGTGAGGGAGATTGGATTTGTAAGGTTCTGGGATTAAGTAAAAAGGAGACAGATTTCCAGAACTGTTTTGGTTTATTTAAGATGGTTAACTTAGAGGAAAAGTAGTTTTGTTTTGTCTTGTGTGACTAGTTTCTTGGCTTTATTCCTAAGTTGCTTATAATTAATTTCATTTTGCTGTGTTTTATTCTTTTGCCATTTTTTCCATACTCAGTCTCTGTGAAGGAGATGTTGATCAGTCTGTTTTGTTAACCAAGAGGCGTGGTTAAGTTTAGTTAATTTGGTTTAAATAGGGGCTAGGCTATTAAGGGTTTCTAGAAAGAGCTTGTTAAAGTTATTTACGGCATCATCTAGGGGAAGAGTTGTTAGTGGGACCCAGTTTTGTGCCTTCAATATGTTTATGAAAGTGGTCTGGTCAAAGTGGGTGAGATTCCTACATGTTTTGTAGGAGTGTGTTTTTGCTATTTGGGTGTGAGTTCTATGGGTATACGCTGGTAGGTGGCCACTTAATACGTTAGGTAGGGTACCTGAGTTTGAGCAGTTGTGAGGGTGGGACACTAGTATCCAATCTAAGGTAGGTTCTGAAGGTGTGGATAGACAGTGGGTAGGAGTTGTAATAAGCTGTGTAAAGCTATGTAGATATTTACTGTTGACTGGAGAATTGGAAGTTAGGTTGTGCCAATTAATGTTGGTGCCTCCTAGGATAATGGTTTCTTGTGAGCTATTGTGGTTTATCCAGGATAAGAAATCTTCAAGAATGGGAATGTTGTAGCTTGGAAGAATGTAAAGTAAATCAATAAATAGATGTTTATTGTTGTTCATATGACGGGATGGAAGTAAAATTTCAAGGTTAGCAAAAAAAGGGACTGGTTTGGGGTAGGTTGTAATTGTTAGGGAGTTTTGAAAATTGAATGCAATGCCCCTGCCCTTTTTCTGAAGTCTGTCAGAGTGAATGATGTTATACCCTGGTGGAAGAATTTCAGTTATATTCATATGCCATTCCTGTAGACTTGTGCTCATCCTGATCTCATTTTGGCTTCATAATCTGCATATGATGAATGCTATCATAACAGAATAGAGGACTGTTGCATTATTGGCACTTACTGGTCTGTACTACAGTCAATAAAGCCAACCTCCACATGTATAGAGGAGCTGTACACATAATATAATGGAAAACGAATGTGTATGTTCTATGAATTGTGTGTGTGTGTGTGTGTGTGTGTGTATGTGTGTGTGTGTGTGTGTGTGTGTGTGTGTGTGTGTGTGTGTGTGTGTGTGTGTGTGTGTGTGTGTGTGTGTGTGTGTGTGTGTGTGTGTGAGTGTGTGTGTATGTGTTTGTATGTATGTTTGTGTCTGTGTCTATATGTTTGTGTGTGTGTATGTGTGTGAGAGTTTGTGTGTGTGTGTGTGTGTGTGTGTGTGTGTGTGTGTGTGTGTGTGTGTGTGTGTGTGTGTGTGTGTGTGTGTGTGTGTGTGTGTGTGTGTGTGTGTGTGCATACATCTATCTATTTATGGTTGCACATAGGATCTATTATGTCTGGTTAACTCCCCATAAGTCAAATCACTGCACTGTAGATTAGTAACCACAGCCTACACCTGACAGCTTGAGTACACATATTCTCATAATGTAGATACATGATGTAATAATTTTATCAGCTAATGTGACATTAGTAAAAAAGTGTATCCATCCCAGTGTTTCTTGGTTCATTCATCCATTACCCCTTATTGTATTCTGTTCACTTCAGGATGACTACACCTCAGAAAAGAGAAATCACTAACAAACAGTATAACATTATTCTCACTCTAATAAGTGCAGAAACATCAGACTGCCCATAGCTTGCTATCGTGTGAGTGATTAGGACCTGACTTATTTTAGGAGGCAAATAGGAGAACACAAGCAAATTCCACTTTGAGTTGTTATAGATGAATAACTGTGAGTTGAGTTGGCAGTGATTCAAAGCCAGCTGCTCATTCTCTCTCTCTCTCTCTCTCTCTCTCTCTCTCTCTCTCTCTCTCTCTATATATATATATATATATATATATATATATATATTATGAATCTGTGTGTGTGTGTATGTGTGTGTGTGTGTGTGTGTGTGTGTGAGTGTGCCTATAGCTGTATGTATTTGTGAATACATATATACATATGTGTGTGAGTCTGCATGTAGCTGTATGTATTTTGCATGTCAGTATGCGCAAGTTTGAGAGTGTGTGATTGTGTGTGTGAGACTGTGCATGTAGGCATTTGTATTTGTGTATGCATATATGTGCATGTGTGAGTGTGTAGGTGCATGTGTTTTTAAGGCATTCCCACTCTGTGGTGATGCCAGGCCAAGCCAGAAGATAGAAAATGTCTCCAATATCAAGTTGTGCCAAGAAGCAGACAGAAGGTTGAATTAGACATGAAGGGGAGTACTTGTTAGGCCAGTTGATAAAATGTGTACCAAATATTATGAAACTAAAATGAAGGTATTGTCCTGTAAAATGTGAGACATTAGCATAACCGGGTTTATATGAAAAGGTCATGGACTGACAACAGGTGAAGCTACTGTGTTGTTTAATTAATGTTTGTGCTGCACCAAATACCACAACCAAACTGGTATGAGTCCTGCAAAATGTCTTAAAGTGAATTAGGTATTTCTTTGAAGTGACTGCCAACATACTGAAGTATAATTCTTATTGTTTTGAAATGACAAATATGTCACAGAGGTAAGTTCTTCCACTTGGATGAATAAACATTGTGTTGATTCTACTAAGTCAATTGTTTTTTAATGAATCAAAAATGCCTGAGTTACAATGGAGAAAGCAATTAGAAAGCAAATGAGTGAAGATAAGCATATAAGGCACTGAATACATGTAGATTATGTGAGTTTTTACCTAACTTCACCATGCCTTGTCTCACACTTACAACCTCTTATACACACACGCACACACGCGCACACACACACACACACACACACACACACACACACACACACACACACACACACACACACACACACACACACACACACACACACACACACACACTATATAGAAGCAAAGTTTGGAATCTGAGAAAGGTGAATAGTTGTTTTTGTGACATTTTCTTCTCGACGTGTATTGGACATAAGAGGAGATAGGTTTATTAGCAAGTGTGTTTCGGAGGTGTAATAAGAGGGGGCTTGTAGTGAAGCACTTAATAAACTTATGTGCCTGACTTTCATTAAAGAGTTTGGCTACAGATGCATAACTCTCAGGCACATAACCATCATGTTATGTGGCCAAGGAGGAAGGTGGTTTATGTATTTGGCAGAGTGATCAGCTGACCAGGCCTTCCAGGGCCATTCCTGGGATGATGTTGTAGCAGACATTAATACATTTGGTGGACACAACTGCAGTTATAACATGGTGTACTGCAAGGGCCAGTAACATCATATGTGCTACCCAACAAAGAGCTCACCTGCTTGGTCTGTTCCATTTTATGGATTTCTTCTGGATGTCATGAGCTAAGGTTCCAGGGCATATCCTGTATCACCAAAAAGATATATCTTTAAGAAAATGCCCCCCCTCACATGCTGTTGATACAGGTTGCAGGTGTGCCATATGTGAGTTGTGCTAACTGCCTGGGTGGTCTACAGTCACGATGAAGATGATAGGTTGTGCATTACAGACTGCCCTGCAGTTTAAGGAAAAATACCTTTTACAGTTCACACACCTCCTTCCCAGTTTACCACCTGTAGGCCTTTATTTCAATTTGTGTACAGTCTATAGTCACTGGTGCCTCTGGGAAATGGGCTACATCATAGAAATCCTGCATGGTTTTAGCTTTCTACACTTGGGTACATAGGAACCACGCATGCTCTCATGCATTCTCTCACCCATGCTAAAGGGCTGCATTGAGAGACTGATGGCCTATCCACAAGGCAGGTGTCTGAGATACCCCCACTGTGTCTCCCATAGGTTGCTGAAAGGTCCTTTCAGCTACTATATATAAAGCCAATCATACCTTAGTATCCACCAGGAAATGTACTCCACATTATCCATGGGGCTGCAGATAAGGCCAACACAGTTCCACAGTGTCTAGGATGGTGTCCCTTATCAACATGGTACTGGTCCAGAATGTCAGTATTGTGGAGTCTATGAACTGTTAAGTGCAGTCAATGACCTGCCACCTTCAGGATTGATGTTGTTCTTTGATGGGTATTGCAATGCAAAGAGACCCTCTTGCAGAGACACATTTAGTAATGTGGTGGCAACCCCTAACATTACTTAGCTGTCCTTTCACTTTGAACATGAGCATTTGGCTAAGTTCAAAAATGCTTCATGTACACCTCTGTATTTATACCATTTATACATACATTTATACCATTTATACATTTATACCATTGTGAATCATTCTGCCATCCTATTTCGCCTCATTAGTTTAAACAGAGATGCTCATTTTAATAAATGCACTTATTACCATGTCATTATATCACCATTAGCATATTCTATGCCTGACCACACTCCTTAACCTGCATACTTTGCAGAGTCTGTTTTACTGAATAGCACACAGCTTGTCAGTTGCCACTCCTCATGCAAATTTGCTTGACAAGATGTGACAACTTTTCTGAATCCTGTCTTCTCTATCTTTCTTTTTCTTGTCTCCTACTCTACATGTAGGTCTGGTCCTTTTGCATACCTCTCAACTTCTTAGTGCAAGAAATCTAGTCAAAGCCTAAAATAATGGGGGGACAAAGTCTCAAAAGTAGGAATAACTTTTAAAATATATCTCTTATGAACTTAGAAGTCACCAGAATAACAGGATTTCTGTTAATATATATTTTCTAAATGTTATGAATTCTGAAACCTAAATGTATGACATTATTTAGTCACTTCGGTCCTCAGTGATCTGCCAGAAAACCACAAATTTTATGAGGAACAGACCAAAAATATGAGGCGACACTGCAAGTATATATAAGCACAATTCAAAGCACTAACCATAAGTGTTTCTGCAGGAGTCAGGCAAGCTCCCTGCAGCACTCATCTTGGTGACTTTGCCTCACACTTCCCTGCTACTAATATATTACCTTTGAAATCCCACTACTACAATATGTGCCAAGTCAAATCACTAAATACAGAGCTGTTTTTACAATACATGGTAGAGGTGGACAAAATTGGACTTAATGACCCAGTACTTTTACTTAGTGGGACAATCAGTAAGAGAAACTTGATAACAGAGCTCTGGATGAGTTTCAGTGTGAAAACAAATGGGCTAGACTGTTATATCAGTCAGTATGCCTATCCATCTATCTATCTATCCATCTATCCATCCATCTATTCATCTATCCATCTATCTATCCATCTATCTATCTATCTATTTTTTTTTTATTTTACATTTGTTTACCAGGATAGTCCGACAGGATATATGTCCATTTTCAGCGGAGGCCCGGGGAGAAAAGCTCCAAATCATTTAGTTACAAGGTTACAACAGTTTCTTAAGAATTTACACATCAAGTTATTTACATTGAAAAAGTTATGCAAGAGTTATTTACTATGTTATAGCATTGTTCCCAAAGAGACTCATAGTTACAAGATCAGCACATTATACTTGTAGAAAAGGTCAGAATGTATTAGAAATCAGTTTGGTTACTTTTAATGTAGGTAAATGATACAGTTTAGTCAGGGTAGGAACATGGACAAAGCCAGTTGAGTTTAAGATGCTGTTTTATGCTTTTTTTGAAAAGGTTTAAGGAGGATTGCAGGGTGATATGGTTTGGTAGAGAATTCCAGGTCTTGCCAACAAAGTTGGCAAACAGAGATTCCACAGCAGAATTGTTAGCTGTGTAGGTTTGGACCATTATTTTGTCGGCCAATCTTAGTGACCTCAGGTTGTTGTATGGCTTTATTATATTAGAGAGTGAGGGGGTATTTTCAGGATGGTTAAGAACTTTGTGGGCAACTAAGAGTTGATTTAGTTTAATTAAGTTGGGGAGTTCAAGCCAACCTAGTTGTTTCAGGTTCTGGCAGTGATGGGTTCTATAGGTGGAGTTAGTTGTGAATCTGGCAATATGGCTATAGCTATGGGAGATCTTATTCAGTTCTGACTTATTTAGGTTTGAGAGTAGTGGAGAAGCATAAATAAGAGTAGAGAGTAGTTGTGATCTGCCAATTGCTATTTTAGCCTGTGGGGTTAAGAATGTCTTGTTTCTGTACACTGATCCGAGTTTTTTACTGATGGTCTGCACGGTTTTGTTGACCTGTAGGTCAACTTTGAGCTTATTATCTATAATGACTCCTAGAAGTTTAGTATGGGCATCTGTGGAGATGGTGGTACCTTTGTTGGAAGTAATAGTGAATGAGAAAGGGGTGGCTCTATTAGTGGGAGTGAAGAGCAGAAGTTTGGTTTTGTTGGGGTTCAGTAGCAAACATTGGTTGGTGAGCCAGTTTTCAATAGTGCTAAATGTGTTTTGGGTTGAGATTTGTAGGTCAGCTGGAGAGGTGGCTGAGCAGATGAGAGTGGAATCATCTGCATATTGAATGCAGGTAGCCTTAGAAATAGCTGTGTGGAGGTTATCGATGAAGATAGAAAAGAGTAGTGGTCCTAGTATAGAGCCTTGAGGGACACCAAGAGTGAGTGGTAGTTGGTTGGATAATTTGTTCTGCCCTGCTACTGCCTGTCGTCTGCCAGTTAGGTATGATTGGAACCATTGGATTGTGTGCCTGTTTAGGGACATAGACTTCAGTGAGAGAATGAGGAGTTCATGGTTGACCATGTCAAAGGCTTTTGATAGGTCAAGAAAGAGGGCAGAGGATATCTTGTTATTCCTATTTTGGTTTATGGCATTTGTAAAGGAAAGGAGGGCAGATGTGGTACTGTGATGTGGCCTGAAACCATGCTGGGAGTTGGATAGTAAGTTGTTTTGTATTAGGTATTGCATTAGTTGCTTATGAACACATTTTTCCATCATTTTGGCTAATGGGGAAAGAATGGCAATTGGTCTATAGTCGGATAATTCTGTGGAATTTCCACGTTTATGAAGTGGGATGACATGGGATATCTTCCATAGGGAGGGGATAGTACCTTCGGACAAGGTTCTATTTATTAGTATAGTTATAGGGTATGCAATGGCTTCTGCGGCTATTTGTAAATACTCTGCGGGGAGGAGGTCAGCAAAGAGGGTAGTAGGTTTTAGTTTTTTTAACAATGTCTTGATATAGGTGATGGAGATGGGTTGGAAACTAAATTGGGGATGGTTTCTAGTGGGATTGGAGCTGGTGTTGGAATTTATTGGGGTTAGTTGATTTGCTAGGGATTGTATGGTTTCGGTGAAATAGCTATTAAAGGCGTCTGCTATGCTCTCTGGGGATCTATTTGTGAGGCTGGCAGGGGTAGGGTTGGTAGACTGTCCTGGATGAAGGATCTGATTTATGCTTGCCCAGAACTTCTGAGGGTTGTTATGATGCTTGTTTAGTAGATTCTGGTAGTAGCTTTTTTTATCTAGTATGATCGATTTTTTGTTTCATTTCTGAGTTGCTGGTATTTTAAATGGTCAAGTGGGGTTTTTGTTAAATGCCAGCAGGCCCTGGCTCTGTTTCTAATTTTGACTTTTGACTTGGTCTCCCTTGTTAGCCATGGTGCTGGGTTAGATTTAGTTTTTATAGTATGTACTGGAGCATGGGAGTCAAGGATGCTTATGAAGTTGTTATTGAAATTTGCTATGGCCTCTTCTAATGGTTGCTTTTTTAGTTTAGACCAGTCAACTGCCTTTAGTTCATTTAAGAAAGTTGCAGGGTTAAAATTCTTCTTGTTTCTGAGTGTTTTGTATTTGATTTGGTGGGGGTCCCTGCCTTGTGTTTTATGATATAGGTCAGTAGATGATTGCTGAGGTCATCAGGGAGAGTACCGGTTGTGTATAATTGTGCTTGGTTATTGACTAATATCCAATCTAGATGCTTTCCCTATTGGTTGGTTTATGGATCCTGGTGGGGGAGGTAATGGTCTGCTTATACCCGAATAAGTTTATAGGTGTGGTGGGGGGTACGGTTGAGCATGAATACCAGTCTATATTGAAGTCACCAAGAATTATGGTTTCTTGGGGGTAGGTAGTATCTAGCCAGTAATGGATTTCTTCTAGAGTAGTTATATTGTTACCTGGTGGTATATAAGCACAGATGATGTACAGGTATTTATTGTAGCTAGTTTGTAGTTTGGTTATAAGGAGTTCTGCATTATTGAATTGGGGTGGGTTTACTGATTCTCTATGAACAGTTAGTGTATTTTTATATAATACTGCTATCCCGCCTCCTTTCTTTGTGGTACGGTCAAGTCGATGTATATTATAGCCTGGTGGTATTATTTCATTATCAGTAGTACTAGGTTAGTACGGTCAAGTCGACATATATTATAGCCTGGTGGTATTATTTCATTATCAGTAGTAGTAGGTTTAAGCCAGGTTTCTGTAAGACACATGATATCTGGAGAGTGGGTTGATAAGAGGGTGTGTAGGTTGGGGATTTTATTATTAATACTTCTGATATTTAGGTGAAATGCTAGAAGGGAGTTAGTGGGAGTATTTAAGGGTAGTTTGACTGTGGGGGTTGTGGTAGTGGAGTGTAGGTTGTTGGGTGTATATGGGACAGGGTTGGGATGAATGTCCCCATGTATTGTAAGGTTATGGTGACAGGATATTCTTAGTTTTAGGAACATGTTAAGTAGTTTTATATAGTCATTGTCTTTAGGATTACATTTTGTGACTTTGTGTAGGTGATAGTTTGTTTGGGGCTGTATACGGTGAGTGGTGGATGGATAGATGTTTAAACTTGAGTGAAAAATCATGTGTGGCTGTTTGAGCTTTTGGGTGTTGGCATTGCAGTAAGTCAATTTGCTCATAGGCAGTGAGGTGATGGAATAAGAATAGTAGTAGGAGTAGGGTAAGTAGCATTTTTTCTTTGATTGCATTATTTGGTAGGTGATTGGGAGTATTCAGGGTGAATTATACTTACAGGGCTTGTAGGATGGTGCTAGAGTAAGATTGTATTGAGAGGGCAGGGTGTTTGATGATGTGGGAAGCAGAGATTGGTAGTTGGAATATGGGGAGTGGCTAGAGTAGTATAAATTTAATGGTACTGGGGGTGGGTGGGAATTGGGGGCAGGGAGGGGCATGGAGCGAGCCTGAGCATAGCGAGGGCGAGCGGAGCAGGGCTAATACAGACACAAGTTTCAAGCTTCTGAAGGAATTTATTTTGTAGAATTCTCTTTGACTATGGAGCTCACTTGTTAACTTTTTATATTAAAAGTTCCAATTTATTACTTGGTATTTCCTTTACTTTTGATTAACCAAGTTAGCTGATTTCCGGGCTTTCAATATTGTTTTTTGAAGAAATAACACAGGTTGCCCTGAGTTTCTACAGGTATGCTCCTTACTTTAAAGTGTTACGAAGTTGCTATAGGCTTAGTTTCACAGTTGGTTTCCATATGAAACTTAGTAATGCTAGGGACTCGCTAGTCTGTAGTTAGGGACACCTCCAGTGCTATAGACCCAGGGCTTTAATTCAATATTATTTGCATCACAATATTAACCTTATTAGTAGGATACTGAGGGCAGAACAGCAACTCTTTTAGTATTCTAGCTGCCGCGGAGATTCTTTCTTATATTTCAGTCTTTTCAGGTTTCTAAGTTGTGGGGAGGGGTGTAGCACCTAGTTAAAAAAATGTTATTAGAGTCAGTTAACTTAGCCTTAGAACATACAGCATTTTACAGTCAAACTGGTTCAATTTACTCAGCGACTACCTTCTAAGTCGTTTCAGTTCTGTTATACAATTAGCACATACAGTCTTGTATAAAGTAGTATAATTTCAGCTCAAACTAGTTCCGTACACTCAACATCTATTCCAGTGGAATAGTCGCGGTAGTATTCAGCTCTCGTTCATAGTACAAAGCAATTAGAGCTGTTATATCAAGTATTTTAGCAGTAAGAAGCACTGTTTAATCACAACTAGCCAGATAAATACTTTTCTAATGTTATTTAATTAGCGACTACACAATCAAGCACTTTAGCAGTATTTGCAAGCATTTTAGTTCATTATCAGCAGCTTCAAATAAGAAATTCAACCAGATAAATACTTTACTAATGTTAATTAACTGGCATCAACACAATCAAGCATTCTAGCTGTATTGCCAGCATTTTAGTTCATTGTCGTTAGCTTCTAATATGCTATTCAGGTACACAAATAACCACTTTTAACTATATGCTGCATATGCCTTGATTCAGGAGTTAACAGCATCCCCTGAGACTTTTAAAAGATTAGTACTTCATTTTGGAAAAATTATAGCATATCATTGTTTTAAGATATAAAACAGGCAGATACCAATAAAAAGATGCAGCTACTGGGTCTGAAGCACCTGGGCATTTAAAAATGGTGCCTAGGGTAGAGGGCTAAAAACCTCGCTTACGTGAGCAGAGGGGGAGGATCTAATACAGACACAAGTTTCAAGCTTCTGAAGGAATTTATTTTGTAGAATTCTCTTTGACTATGGAGCTCACTTGTTAACTTTTTATATTAAAAGTTCCAATTTATTACTTGGTATTTCCTTTACTTTTGATTAACCAAGTTAGCTGATTTCAGGGCTTTCAAAATTGTTTTTTGAAGATCTATCTATCTATCCGTCTATCTATCTATCTATCCATCTGTCTATCTATCTATCTATCTATCTATCTATCTATCTATCTATCTATCTATCTATCTATCTATCTATCCATCTGTCTATCTATCTATCTATCTATCTATCTATCTATCTATCTATCTATCTATCTATCTATCGATCCATCTGTCTATCTATCTATCGATCCATCTATCCATCTATCTATCCATCCATCTATCTATCCATCTATCTATCCATCTATCCATCTATCCATCAATCTATCGATCCATCTATCCATCCATCTATCTATCCATCTATCTATCCATCTATCCATCTATCCATCTATCCATCAATCTATCGATCCATCGATCCATCTATCTATCTATCCATCTATTTATCTGTCTATCTATCTATCTAAACATGAAAGCACTCCTTATAGTCAAATATTTGTAATATTAAATGGCTGCAATTTCAGAAGAAGTAATTGAAAAATAATATGATCGTTTCAGCCAGCATTACTTTGTGAGAGTTGTGGAAAGTCGGGGAGTGGGAATTTGAACTTTGCCCTTTCCCTGCTATTGTGCAAGGGGAGAAACATAAACTGCTTTTGTATTTTTATTCTCCTGTTTTTACTTTCAGTCCTTTCAGATTGATATTTTGATGTCTGTTCTTCTGGCGCTTTGATATTTCATAGGGTATCCCTGTATACATCTCTCTATATACATGTATGTATGTATAAGTATATATATATATATATATATATATATATATATATATATATATATATATATATGAGTAGAAACCAATCAAGCCTGAAAATTATGGGTGGAAGCCAAGTAACCCAAAGGAGCGTAGGTGAAATAAACACAATAAAAATGTTCAATACTTGAATATAGCCCAAACCTTCGATAATCCTCAATGATATAGAAAATCCAAAAATCCAATAGAAGCAACCATTCGGTTCCAGTAAAGGTCTTTATTGCAAGGTAAGCGCTTTCACGGCAAAAATGATAGCCGCTTCATCAGACAACAAACAAACGAATAATTGAGCACTCATAGAGCGCCAAATTTAAATCTACTAACAAACGTCTCATTACTAAGACGTCAGTGTCTTATTTAAACGGCAATGACATTTACTCTGCATATCTCACAATATACATTTTATGCACATGCTTAACTCAATACATTAATATATTAAAAGCAATAAAATCCATCAAACATATTATTACTGAAACATATAGTAAAAATAGCCATCCTCATAGATTAAGGACTGTGACAGTTGTAACAACTTTAAATGTTTGGATGTTCCTATGACAATAAAACGTACAAAAACAGTCAAAGAAAGTGCTTGAAAAAGAATGTATACCCTAACCTCTGACTGTAGTGAAACATAAAATGTAAAATGTAAAAATACCTGAAAATCCACGTATGGACTATGTAATTAAGCTCGAAAATGTACTCCACTAAAATAATGATGCCCATGGATGTCTGCCAAAACAAGGTGAATCTATTAGTGTAGATGACGGACAGAGATCACTGTACTGCGCTTTATCCACACATTGCATACGTACATCGACTAAAAACAATCTCATGGAACTAATTTAACAGAACTCTCAAGACGAGTGTCTGCTTAAGCGTTCTATGGTGAAGCAAGATAGTAAAAATACAATTGAAATGCAATTGAAATGCAGTATATTGAAATGTACTGAAGTGTGAATTGACATATTGTGTGCTATAAAATACAAGGTGAACAAGAATGCCAAATGTAGTTTGTAGGAAGGTCTACAATCTTTACAAGTATATCTAGATAAGAACTCTAATTTCACTAGTGATAAGATAGAATTTCTGACGTTACTAATGGAGACCGTCCTTGATAACAACATCTTTTTATATGAACAAAAAAAAAAAAATATATATAT
Source organism: Protopterus annectens (assembly GCF_019279795.1). Taxonomy (NCBI): domain Eukaryota; kingdom Metazoa; phylum Chordata; order Ceratodontiformes; family Protopteridae; genus Protopterus; species Protopterus annectens. Next base: position 102,128,653 of record NC_056749.1, on the reverse strand, counting down.
ATATATATATATATATATATATATATATATATATATATATATATATATATATATATATATATATATATATATATATTAACCTGTGCAGTTCCCCAAACTTCCTCAACTCAAAGTCAAGGTCCAAAAAAAATCTGTTGTAAACTGCCTGCTGCAAATGTAACAAACAGCTTGCTATGGTTAAATTACCACTCACTAAGTGCATCAGTGATTCAGCTCTGACCAGAAATGCTGTATCAGCATTCATTTCTGAATGCTAACACTGGTCTCCTTCACCATCGGAACCTGCCAATCATGCCCCCCAACACCATGCAAATGGGGCAGCCACTGCTTCACCCCCACACTAGTAACACCTCTGTCTATCTGTCTGTCTATCTATCTATCTAAAAAGCATATATGGGAAGACTAAAACAACTGAGACAACCATTCTTTGCAAAAATAAAGCAGCTTATTGTATATAAGCAAAACTAATGCAGGCTCTTCCAAGCAAATCAAAGTCTTGTAATTTAACTAAAATCACAGCATGTGCCTTTATCTCTGTCTTATACTACTGAAAAACAGTCTAGGTTGGCAGATCTCTCTCTAGATTCCCCAGCCAGGAACATTTTCCATGTTCTTCTCCAAGGTTCATTGGTTCATAGGTTGGTACTAGGCTATTGGCCCGAGGGCCTATACAAGCCTAGCCATAACAATTCCCTGGCTATTTCTTCCCACAGTATTTACTTCCCTGGACCTTTGTGATCCCCGGGGTGAATTTCCTCTCTCCCATCCAGTCATCAAGGTTCCTTTTGAAGAGGGCCAAAAAGGCACTCTGCTTGACATGTATGGGCAGTCTATTGCAGAGTCCGGGGAGTCTTTGGGTCAAGAACCTATTCCCTTCAGCATGTTTTGTTCATTGCGATGACAAGGTTTAGATCCCTGAAGTGTGTGTCTCTGAGGCATTGGGATTTCTTTAAGTGTAGCATGTCCAACAGCTCTGGGTTTGACATGGCCTTGTATGTTAAGCAGAGATCACCTCTGAGTAGACGAATTTGACAGAATATAGATGGAGTTTTTTTAGATGGTCAACATAGGGCATCTGCTTTAGACCTGTGATTCTTTTAGTGAGGTATTTCTGCAGCCTTTCCAGTTGTTGCAGATGTCTTGAGAGGTACATACCAAACAGGGAGTTGTATTTTATAATGGGTCTAATGAGGGATGAGTACAGTGAGACAATGACCTCTTTTTTCTGAACGGAAAGCCCTTAGTGATGAGGTGTGCCACATAGAAGGATTTCATGACTGTTGTGGCAATGTGGTTATCGAAGGTGAGACCACTGTCCACCTGTGTCCCTAAGTCTCTTATCACACTTTCAGTGTTTAGTGTACTGCCACCTATGTGGTAATTCATGGGTACATGTTTTTCCCAAAGGGGATAACTAGACATTTCTTGGCATTGAGCTTGAGCCAATATCTCTGGCACCAAGCATCTGTTTCTGTAAGGCCCTTTTGTAGAATATCCACATAATTTGGGGATTCAATAATGGCTCCCAGTTTGCAGTCATCTGCGAACTTTGTTAGCCAGAGTCTCTTAGTGTTGGCCTGTACTTCAGAGAAATAGATGCCAGAGAAGAGCAGTCCCAGGACTGAACCCTGAGGTTCTCCACTTGTCACTTGTCTGGAGCTGAATTTGGAGTCGGCTACTTTTACAGTGTGGGTTCTGTCAGTAAGCCAGTTGGCAACCCACCGAGTGATGTAGGGATTAATGTCCAGCTTAGTAAGTTTATCTATGGTTCCAGAGTGGGTGATGGTGTTGAAGGCCTTGGCAAGGTCCAGATAGGCTGTGTCCATAGCTCTGGAGACTGATTTGAAGAAGAAGTCAATCAGGTTCAGGAGACAAGATCAGCGCTTCATGAACCCAAGGTCTTCCTTCACTATGGTTGATTCTGTCTCCCAAAACTGCTGCTCTATACACATAGTCCGATTCCAGAAAGTACAAATACTTCTTGACTGATCTTGTCTCAGTCCTCTTTTTGCATATATAATTATATTGGGCTTACTTGAAAAGAACAAATACCCACTTACCCGAATCTCTAATGATCGAGACGACTTTTGCCAAAACCACACTTTAACAAACATCCGGAACACTAATAATGAACTCAGGGAAGCTAACCACTTGTCCAGCCATACAAAAAATACACACAGAAGCACATCACATAGCCCTCCATGTGGAGGGCTGAACTCCCTACACCTCTTAACTAAATATAACAACTCTGAGATTGCACTACAGTGGGGAAAGGTACAAAGTTTACCATGGTGTCCAAGTGGTTTCTATCCCACAGAAACTTTCTGGTGTTCTGAGTGTTCATTAAAGTGTTTTTTGAGTGAAATAATCTCAGTCATTAGAGATTTGGAAAAGTGGATTTTCATTCTTTTCAAGTATACCCAATATATTATATTATATTATATTATATTATATTATATTATATTATATTATATTATATTATATTATATTATACTGCATTATAATATATTATATTTTATGCACTAGTTCATGAAACTAAACTGCTGTCACTAGTACAGCAAAGTATCTTTCTCTGATTAAAGCAACAGGTCAAACATAACATATGTTTTCATCATTTAAATAAAGTCTACTCTGTTAAGAATAGATTGTTTATGACAGTACTATAAATACTGTTCACACCTCTTACCCCTTCTGTGTTGGAATGTCTTTACAATTAGCATCACTGTTCTACCCTTTTATCCCTTCTGTGTTGGAATGTCTTTACAATTAGCATCACTGTTCTACCCTTTTATCCCTTCTGTGTTGGGATGTCTTTACAATTAGCATCACTGTTCTACCCTTTTATCCCTTCTGTGTTGGAATGTCTTTACAATTAGCATCACTGTTCTACCCTTGTATCCCTTCTGTGTTGCAATGTCTTTACAATTAGCATCACTGTTCTACCCTTTTATCCCTTCTGTGTTGGAATGTCTTTACAATTAGCATCACTGTTCTACCCTTTTATCCCTTCTGTGTTGGAATGTCTTTACAATTAGCATCACTGTTCTACCCTTTTATCCCTTCTGTGTTGGAATGTCTTTACAATTAGCATCACTGTTCTACCCTTTTATCCCTTCTGTGTTGGAATGTCTTTACAATTAGCATCACTGTTCTACCCTTTTATCCCTTCTGTGTTGGAATGTCTTTACAATTAGCATCACTGTTCTACCCTTTTATCCCTTCTGTGTTGGAATGTCTTTACAATTAGCATCACTGTTCTACCCTTTTATCCCTTCTGTGTTGGAATGTCTTTACAATTAGCATCACTGTTCTACCCTTTTATCCCTTCTGTGTTGGAATGTCTTTACAATTAGCATCACTGTTCTACCCTTTTATCCCTTCTGTGTTGGAATGTCTTTACAATTAGCATCACTGTTCTACCCTTTTATCCCTTCTGTGTTGGAATGTCTTTACAATTAGCATCACTGTTCTACCCTTTTATCCCTTCTGTGTTGGAATGTCTTTACAATTAGCATCACTGTTCTACCCTTTTATCCCTTCTGTGTTGGGATGTCTTTACAATTAGCATCACTGTTCTACCCTTTTATCCCTTCTGTGTTGGAATGTCTTTACAATTAGCATCACTGTTCTACCCTTTTATCCCTTCTGTGTTGGGATGTCTTTACAATTAGCATCACTGTTCTACCCTTTTATCCCTTCTGTGTTGGGATGTCTTTACAATTAGCATCACTGTTCTACCCTTTTATCCCTTCTGTGTTGGAATGTCTTTACAATTAGCATCACTGTTCTACCCTTTTATCCCTTCTGTGTTGGAATGTCTTTACAATTAGCATCACTGTTCTACCCTTTTATCCCTTCTGTGTTGGAATGTCTTTACAATTAGCATCACTGTTCTACCCTTTTATCCCTTCTGTGTTGGAATGTCTTTACAATTAGCATCACTGTTCTACCCTTTTATCCCTTCTGTGTTGGAATGTCTTTACAATTAGCATCACTGTTCTACCCTTTTATCCCTTCTGTGTTGGAATGTCTTTACAATTAGCATCACTGTTCTACCCTTTTATCCCTTCTGTGTTGGAATGTCTTTACAATTAGCATCACTGTTCTACCCTTTTATCCCTTCTGTGTTGGGATGTCTTTACAATTAGCATCACTGTTCTACCCTTTTATCCCTTCTGTGTTGGAATGTCTTTACAATTAGCATCACTGTTCTACCCTTTTATCCCTTCTGTGTTGGGATGTCTTTACAATTAGCATCACTGTTCTACCCTTTTATCCCTTCTGTGTTGGAATGTCTTTACAATTAGCATCACTGTTCTACCCTTTTATCCCTTCTGTGTTGGAATGTCTTTACAATTAGCATCACTGTTCTACCCTTTTATCCCTTCTGTGTTGGAATGTCTTTACAATTAGCATCACTGTTCTACCCTTTTATCCCTTCTGTGTTGGAATGTCTTTACAATTAGCATCACTGTTCTACCCTTTTATCCCTTCTGTGTTGGAATGTCTTTACAATTAGCATCACTGTTCTACCCTTTTATCCCTTCTGTGTTGGAATGTCTTTACAATTAGCATCACTGTTCTACCCTTGTATCCCTTCTGTGTTGGAATGTCTTTACAATTAGCATCACTGTTCTACCCTTTTATCCCTTCTGTGTTGGGATGTCTTTACAATTAGCATCACTGTTCTACCCTTTTATCCCTTCTGTGTTGGGATGTCTTTACAATTAGCATCACTGTTCTACCCTTTTATCCCTTCTGTGTTGGAATGTCTTTACAATTAGCATCACTGTTCTACCCTTTTATCCCTTCTGTGTTGGAATGTCTTTACAATTAGCATCACTGTTCTACCCTTTTATCCCTTCTGTGTTGGGATGTCTTTACAATTAGCATCACTGTTCTACCCTTTTATCCCTTCTGTGTTGGAATGTCTTTACAATTAGCATCACTGTTCTACCCTTTTATCCCTTCTGTGTTGGAATGTCTTTACAATTAGCATCACTGTTCTACCCTTTTATCCCTTCTGTGTTGGAATGTCTTTACAATTAGCATCACTGTTCTACCCTTTTATCCCTTCTGTGTTGGAATGTCTTTACAATTAGCATCACTGTTCTACCCTTTTATCCCTTCTGTGTTGGAATGTCTTTACAATTAGCATCACTGTTCTACCCTTTTATCCCTTCTGTGTTGGAATGTCTTTACAATTAGCATCACTGTTCTACCCTTTTATCCCTTCTGTGTTGGAATGTCTTTACAATTAGCATCACTGTTCTACCCTTTTATCCCTTCTGTGTTGGAATGTCTTTACAATTAGCATCACTGTTCTACCCTTTTATCCCTTCTGTGTTGGAATGTCTTTACAATTAGCATCACTGTTCTACCCTTTTATCCCTTCTGTGTTGGAATGTCTTTACAATTAGCATCACTGTTCTACCCTTTTATCCCTTCTGTGTTGGAATGTCTTTACAATTAGCATCACTGTTCTACCCTTTTATCCCTTCTGTGTTGGAATGTCTTTGCAATTAGCATCACTGTTCTACCCTTTTATCCCTTCTGTGTTGGAATGTCTTTACAATTAGCATCACTGTTCTACCCTTTTATCCCTTCTGTGTTGGAATGTCTTTACAATTAGCATCACTGTTCTACCCTTTTATCCCTTCTGTGTTGGAATGTCTTTACAATTAGCATCACTGTTCTACCCTTTTATCCCTTCTGTGTTGGAATGTCTTTACAATTAGCATCACTGTTCTACCCTTTTATCCCTTCTGTGTTGGAATGTCTTTACAATTAGCATCACTGTTCTACCCTTTTATCCCTTCTGTGTTGGAATGTCTTTACAATTAGCATCACTGTTCTACCCTTTTATCCCTTCTGTGTTGGAATGTCTTTACAATTAGCATCACTGTTCTACCCTTTTATCCCTTCTGTGTTGGAATGTCTTTACAATTAGCATCACTGTTCTACCCTTTTATCCCTTCTGTGTTGGAATGTCTTTACAATTAGCATCACTGTTCTACCCTTTTATCCCTTCTGTGTTGGAATGTCTTTACAATTAGCATCACTGTTCTACCCTTTTATCCCTTCTGTGTTGGAATGTCTTTACAATTAGCATCACTGTTCTACCCTTTTATCCCTTCTGTGTTGGAATGTCTTTACAATTAGCATCACTGTTCTACCCTTTTATCCCTTCTGTGTTGGAATGTCTTTACAATTAGCATCACTGTTCTACCCTTGTATCCCTTCTGTGTTGGAATGTCTTTACAATTAGCATCACTGTTCTACCCTTTATCCCTTCTGTGTTGGGATGTCTTTACAATTAGCATCACTGTTCTACCCTTTTATCCCTTCTGTGTTGGAATGTCTTTACAATTAGCATCACTGTTCTACCCTTTTATCCCTTCTGTGTTGGAATGTCTTTACAATTAGCATCACTGTTCTACCCTTTTATCCCTTCTGTGTTGGAATGTCTTTACAATTAGCATCACTGTTCTACCCTTGTATCCCTTCTGTGTTGGAATGTCTTTACAATTAGCATCACTGTTCTACCCTTTTATCCCTTCTGTGTTGGAATGTCTTTACAATTAGCATCACTGTTCTACCCTTTTATCCCTTCTGTGTTGGAATGTCTTTACAATTAGCATCACTGTTCTACCCTTTTATCCCTTCTGTGTTGGAATGTCTTTACAATTAGCATCACTGTTCTACCCTTGTATCCCTTCTGTGTTGGAATGTCTTTACAATTAGCATCACTGTTCTACCCTTTTATCCCTTCTGTGTTGGAATGTCTTTACAATTAGCATCACTGTTCTACCCTTTTATCCCTTCTGTGTTGGAATGTCTTTACAATTAGCATCACTGTTCTACCCTTTTATCCCTTCTGTGTTGGAATGTCTTTACAATTAGCATCACTGTTCTACCCTTTTATCCCTTCTGTGTTGGAATGTCTTTACAATTAGCATCACTGTTCTACCCTTTTATCCCTTCTGTGTTGGAATGTCTTTACAATTAGCATCACTGTTCTACCCTTTTATCCCTTCTGTGTTGGAATGTCTTTACAATTAGCATCACTGTTCTACCCTTTTATCCCTTCTGTGTTGGAATGTCTTTACAATTAGCATCACTGTTCTACCCTTTTATCCCTTCTGTGTTGGAATGTCTTTACAATTAGCATCACTGTTCTACCCTTTTATCCCTTCTGTGTTGGAATGTCTTTACAATTAGCATCACTGTTCTACCCTTTTATCCCTTCTGTGTTGGAATGTCTTTACAATTAGCATCACTGTTCTACCCTTTTATCCCTTCTGTGTTGGAATGTCTTTACAATTAGCATCACTGTTCTACCCTTTTATCCCTTCTGTGTTGGAATGTCTTTACAATTAGCATCACTGTTCTACCCTTTTATCCCTTCTGTGTTGGAATGTCTTTACAATTAGCATCACTGTTCTACCCTTTTATCCCTTCTGTGTTGGAATGTCTTTACAATTAGCATCACTGTTCTACCCTTTTATCCCTTCTGTGTTGGAATGTCTTTACAATTAGCATCACTGTTCTACCCTTTTATCCCTTCTGTGTTGGAATGTCTTTACAATTAGCATCACTGTTCTACCCTTTTATCCCTTCTGTGTTGCAATGTCTTTACAATTAGCATCACTGTTCTACCCTTGTATCCCTTCTGTGTTGGAATGTCTTTACAATTAGCATCACTGTTCTACCCTTTTATCCCTTCTGTGTTGGAATGTCTTTACAATTAGCATCACTGTTCTACCCTTTTATCCCTTCTGTGTTGGAATGTCTTTACAATTAGCATCACTGTTCTACCCTTTTATCCCTTCTGTGTTGGAATGTCTTTACAATTAGCATCACTGTTCTACCCTTTTATCCCTTCTGTGTTGGAATGTCTTTACAATTAGCATCACTGTTCTACCCTTTTATCCCTTCTGTGTTGGAATGTCTTTACAATTAGCATCACTGTTCTACCCTTTTATCCCTTCTGTGTTGGGATGTCTTTACAATTAGCATCACTGTTCTACCCTTTTATCCCTTCTGTGTTGGAATGTCTTTACAATTAGCATCACTGTTCTACCCTTTTATCCCTTCTGTGTTGGGATGTCTTTACAATTAGCATCACTGTTCTACCCTTGTATCCCTTCTGTGTTGGAATGTCTTTACAATTAGCATCACTGTTCTACCCTTTTATCCCTTCTGTGTTGGAATGTCTTTACAATTAGCATCACTGTTCTACCCTTTTATCCCTTCTGTGTTGGAATGTCTTTACAATTAGCATCACTGTTCTACCCTTTTATCCCTTCTGTGTTGGAATGTCTTTACAATTAGCATCACTGTTCTACCCTTTTATCCCTTCTGTGTTGGGATGTCTTTACAATTAGCATCACTGTTCTACCCTTGTATCCCTTCTGTGTTGGAATGTCTTTACAATTAGCATCACTGTTCTACCCTTTTATCCCTTCTGTGTTGTGATGTCTTTACAATTAGCATCACTGTTCTACCCTTGTATCCCTTCTGTGTTGGAATGTCTTTACAATTAGCATCACTGTTCTACCCTTTTATCCCTTCTGTGTTGGAATGTCTTTACAATTAGCATCACTGTTCTACCCTTGTATCCCTTCTGTGTTGGAATGTCTTTACAATTAGCATCACTGTTCTACCCTTGTATCCCTTCTGTGTTGGGATGTCTTTACAATTAGCATCACTGTTCTACCCTTGTATCCCTTCTGTGTTGCACTGTCTTTACAATTAGCATCACTGTTCTACCCTTTTATCCCTTCTGTGTTGGAATGTCTTTACAATTAGCATCACTGTTCTACCCTTGTATCCCTTCTGTGTTGGGATGTCTTTACAATTAGCATCACTGTTCTACCCTTTTATCCCTTCTGTGTTGGAATGTCTTTACAATTAGCATCACTGTTCTACCCTTGTATCCCTTCTGTGTTGCAATGTCTTTACAATTAGCATCACTGTTCTACCCTTGTATCCCTTCTGTGTTGCAATGTCTTTACAATTAGCATCACTGTTCTACCCTTGTATCCCTTCTGTGTTGCACTGTCTTTACAATTAGCATCACTATTCTACCCTTGTATCCCTTCTGTGTTGGGATGTCTTTACAATTAGCATCACTGTTCTACCCTTGTATCCCTTCTGTGTTGGGATGTCTTTACAATTAGCATCACTGTTCTACCCTTTTATCCCTTCTGTGTTGGGATGTCTTTACAATTAGCATCACTGTTCTACCCTTTTATCCCTTCTGTGTTGGAATGTCTTTACAATTAGCATCACTGTTCTACCCTTTTATCCCTTCTGTGTTGCAATGTCTTTACAATTAGCATCACTGTTCTACCCTTGTATCCCTTCTGTGTTGCAATGTCTTTACAATTAGCATCACTGTTCTACCCTTGTATCCCTTCTGTGTTGGGATGTCTTTACAATTAGCATCACTGTTCTACCCTTGTATCCCTTCTGTGTTGGAATGTCTTTACAATTAGTATCACTGTTCTACCCTTTTATCCCTTCTGTGTTGGAATGTCTTTACAATTAGCATCACTGTTCTACCCTTTTATCCCTTCTGTGTTGGAATGTCTTTACAATTAGCATCACTGTTCTACTCTTTTATCCCTTCTGTGTTGCAATGTCTTTACAATTAGCATCACTGTTCTACCCTTGTATCCCTTCTGTGTTGGAATGTCTTTACAATTAGCATCACTGTTCTACCCTTGTATCCCTTCTGTGTTGGGATGTCTTTACAATTAGCATCACTGTTCTACCCTTGTATCCCTTCTGTGTTAGAATGTCTTTACAATTAGCATCACTGTTCTACCCTTGTATCCCTTCTGTGTTGCAATGTCTTTACAATTAGCATCACTGTTCTACCCTTGTATCCCTTCTGTGTTAGAATGTCTTTACAATTAGCATCACTGTTCTACCCTTGTATCCCTTCTGTGTTGGAATGTCTTTACAATTAGCATCACTGTTCTACCCTTGTATCCCTTCTGTGTTGGAATGTCTTTACAATTAGCATCACTGTTCTACCCTTGTATCCCTTCTGTGTTAGAATGTCTTTACAATTAGCATCACTGTTCTACCCTTTTATCCCTTCTGTGTTGGAATGTCTTTACAATTAGCATCACTGTTCTACCCTTTTATCCCTTCTGTGTTGGAATGTCTTTACAATTAGCATCACTGTTCTACCCTTTTATCCCTTCTGTGTTGGAATGTCTTTACAATTAGCATCACTGTTCTACCCTTTTATCCCTTCTGTGTTGGAATGTCTTTACAATTAGCATCACTGTTCTACCCTTTTATCCCTTCTGTGTTGGAATGTCTTTACAATTAGCATCACTGTTCTACCCTTTTATCCCTTCTGTGTTGGAATGTCTTTACAATTAGCATCACTGTTCTACCCTTTTATCCCTTCTGTGTTGGAATGTCTTTACAATTAGCATCACTGTTCTACCCTTTTATCCCTTCTGTGTTGGAATGTCTTTACAATTAGCATCACTGTTCTACCCTTTTATCCCTTCTGTGTTGGGATGTCTTTACAATTAGCATCACTGTTCTACTAGCATCACTGTTCTACCCGTTTATCCCTTCTGTGTTAGAATGTCTTTACAATTCGCATCACTGTTCTACCCTTTTATCCCTTCTGTGTTGGAATGTCTTTACAATTAGCATCACTGTTCTACTAGCATCACTGTTCTGCCCTTTTATCCCTTCTGTGTTGGAATGTCTTTACAATTAGCATCACTGTTCTACCCTTTTATCCCTTCTGTGTTGGAATGTCTTTACAATTAGCATCACTGTTCTACCCTTTTATCCCTTCTGTGTTGGAATGTCTTTACAATTAGCATCACTGTTCTACCCTTTTATCCCTTCTGTGTTGGAATGTCTTTACAATTAGCATCACTGTTCTACCCTTTTATTCCTTCTGTGTTGGAATGTTTTTACAATTAGCATAACTGTTCTACCCTTTTACGTACCTCACTTTCCTGCTGCCTACTCAATCCTGCTCCCATTGTTTTACTCCTAATTCTTGTTGTACTGCTTTACCCTTCCTGTCTGCATTATTCCACCCCAATGACCCTCTTACACCCCTTACATTATTCCACCCCAATGACCCTCTTACACCCCTTACATTATTCCAATCCAATGACCCTCTTACACCTCTTACATTATTCCAAACCAATGACCCTCTTACACCCCTTACATTATTCCAACCCAATGACCCTCTTATACCCCTTACATTATTCCAACCCAATGACTCTCTTACACCCCTTACATTATTCCAACCCAATGACCCTCTTACACCCCTTACATTATTCCAACCCAATGATCCTCTTACACCCCTTACATTATTCCAACCCAATGACCCTCTTACACCCCTTACTTTATTCCAACCCAATGACCCTCTTACACCCCTTACATTATTCCAACCCAATGACCCTCTTACAATGCATTATACCGATACTCAAATGTTTGCCCAGATTTTAGAAATATTTTGCTTTATGTACTTGAAAGAGCTGTTATTTCAGACAGGGGCACATATATTGAGATAAGACAGGATAACAGAGAACTACACTGGTAGATGGTCTCACCAATCAACACCTCCCTTTTTCTATATGATTCAGAATTAAAATTGAATTGAAGCTGAAGTAGTTAAAATTAGAAGTGGCCATATTAGTCTAACTGTTCCTCACATTGTAACCTAGCAGTGTCAGCCTTGCATGGGAAACCCAGTGATTAGCAGGAACAAATTTTAAACTGTTTTAATCTCTTTTATATGTATATTTGTATATATGTAGATATGCATGTGAGTTTAACACTTTTGCCTTAACAATGACAGCTTTTAGTTGTGGTTTTACATCATGTGACACCATAGATTGCTATTTAATGCACATGTGATGGTTCATTTATTGCCCGAAGAAGTTCCAAGTCAGTTGTAAGGAACAAAAGCATTTATCGCTTTCTATTATAATAAAGAGTTTGTAGCGACTATCCAGTCCCAACATCACCTTTTATAAATATAGATATAAATATAAACATAATGTATAAAATATATATATGTGTGTGTGTGTGTGTGTGTGTGTGTGTGTGTGTGTGTGTGTGTGTGTGTGTGTGTGTGTGTGTGTGTGTTTGTGTGAATCATTCTCCTCTTACCACAGACTGTTTAGTTGAATCAAAACTGAGTGTACAGTTTCACCAAAACACTGTCAAATCTTCAAAAGTAACTGTGACACAAATCCAACAATAAGGCACGCATTTCAATTATATTAATTTTATTAAACCCTAAATCCATAACAGTTTAACTGAATAAAAACAAGCACTCAAACCTTCACCTTGGTAAGCTGTTTTTAAAATGCAATTTTGCTAGCCGCCTGCATATCCACACTCACCCTAGAAAAATAGATATTTATAAAAAAAGAATCCCTGCAGGTGTACTTAGAGAAAGTGCATTGGAATGTATTTCCTCTTAACCATGGCAACAGGGAAAATTAACAGTGCTGAGATGAATTCAAACAGTAGGACCTCACCAGCATTGCACTTCACAAGAAGGTAAGAAATCTATCAACTAATAAACTTGAAATAAATTATGAATATGTCCAAAGCATTTGACACAGTCTCACACCAAATCCTGCTAAACAAACTGAACCAATATCATCTATCTAATTCCACTCTTACCTGGTTCCAAAGCTACTTAACTGACAGGTACCAAGCTGTGAAATGGGAAAATTCTCTCTCTCCTCAGCTGCCCATAACTATAGGAGTCCCTCAGGGTTCTATCTTAGGACCACTACTATTCACAGTCTTCACAAATGACCTCCACACCTCCACACAGCATGCATCTATAGTATGCAGATGACACTACCTTAATCTGTGCTGCACAAAACATTCCCACCCTCCTGCAAACAACTCAACTAGCATTCTCTGACGTTGAAAACTACCTTACCAAAGTCCAACTTATCCTCAATCCAAAGAAAACTCCGCTTATGATTATAACCAGTTCTAACAAAAACACTAACAGTCAATTCACTATCTACTCCACAAATGCTACTCCAATTGCTCCAGTGGCACAGGCTAAGCTATTGGGAATAACCATAGACTCCCACCTAAAATTTGATAGTCATCTGAACTTAACTATTAAAAAAGTACATGCCAAACTGGGGTCACTCTACCGTATCAAACCATTTCTTACCAACAACACAAGATCAGCCATTGCTCGCTCCCAACTTCTATCCACCCTACTCTATGCATCTCCCATTCTGACTAATCTCAACAAAACTGAACTAAGCAAAATGGAAGCTTGCTATAACAGAATTGCCGCTTTGCTGCAAATTGCTCATATAGAACTCATCACTGTACTGCTTTGAGACAGCTCCACTGGCTTGAACTGCCCAACCTCCTAACCTACAATCAGCTCTGCCTCTGTCATTCTATCTATTACCGCTCCAATAAGTGTCCTGCCCTCAAAACCTAGTACAACATCACTCAGCCAAAAGGCCTCTTAGATCATCAAGCAAACTACTACTAGAAGTCACCAACAGCTACAATAGCTTTGGAGATGCACTATATAGTAGTTCGGTGGCTAAAAAATGGAACTCTGTCCCTACTAGCATTCAAAACACATCATCCAAAGCCTCCTTTAAAGACCTCATCAGGCAACATCTCAAGCAAAGTTGGCAGTGCCATGATCGCTCCCCAGGCTAGTGAAAGCGGATAACATATACATACTAAATCTAGAGCAATTGATAGTAGTTTTTCAATCTTACTCACAAACACTGGCTAATACTATGTATGTATTCTACCTACATTCCAAAGTTCAGCTGTACACAAGAAATCTATTACTTACCTTTATTTTTAAAATTAATATTTTTTTGATTGTTTTCTCCACTGTAACTGTTTGTGCCGCATACCACTGTAAAAACATGTCTCTTGTAATTGTGTGTATATTGATTATGTCTAAATAACTAAATGTGTCTGTAATTTTTTCTTTGTGGAGCTTTTCTCCCTGGGCCTCTGCTGAAAAAGGGCCTTTTCGGCTCAGTCAGACACCCCCGGTTAACAAATGTAAAATAAAAAATAAAAATAAAAAATATGCAATAAATAGACTTGCCACATATATGTAAAAAGGAAGGAAAGAAAGAAAACAAAAACCTATATAAAACAATCACAGTAAAACATCACATTATCTTCTAAGCATTCAGTAATGTATAAACACTGATAAACACATGAAGACAAATGTAACTGATAGCACCATACCAACTAATCTCTCAAATATAATAGTTAAAAACAGAGCCAATAAAGGATACATACAACCCTATTGTTTTATAAGTGTGTGTGTGTGTGTGTGTGTGTGTGTGTGTGTGTGTGTGTGTGTGTGTGTGTTTGTGTGTGTATGGTGTGATATCAAGATATCAATTTAAGCAAGTCTAAGTGGGTAAAGCCAACATCTTCATTTATAACAAAAGTTTCATCATTGGGACTGACTGCATGTGTGTGTGTGAGTGTTGTGTTTGTATGTGTGTGTGATTGTGTGCATGTGTGCATGTGCGTGTGCGTGTGTGTGTGCATGTGTGTGTGGTGCTCGCGTATGTATTTGTGTGTGTGTGTGTGTGTGTGTGTGTGTGTGTGTGTGTGTGTGTGTACATGTGGGTTAGGGTTAGAGTAAGTGTTAGAGAAGGAGATCAATGTGTTAGAATGCTTGGTTGAAAAGTGTATGTGTGTGTGTGTGTGTGTGTGTGTGTGTGTGTGTGTGTGTGTGTGTGTGTGTGTGTGTGTATGTGTGTGTGTGTGTGTTGATTACTGGTATTGTTAGGGGAAATTATGTTTAGTACCTGAATGTATAGGGATGTGGGTTAAGGACAGAGTCAGGCTTAGGGTTAGTACACCTGAGTCAGGTGGTGCAAGGAAGCAAGCACTTTACATAAAAGTCCTGGGATACCATAATGACAATCATAAACCCCAAATCTTACAAAACAAATCCAGGATAGATTAGGACAGGAAGGTTGACACAACATAGGATGGGGGCATCAAGACAAGCAGATAGTTTGCTGCATGGGAGGGGGAAAATATCCCCTCCCCAACAACCAGGACAATCTTGAAAGACCATGAAACCAGATAAATGATTTACTAAAACAATCTCAACTAACACCTGTGTCTTTAACAATTACTTAAGTATAGCAAAAATGTACCTGCAACAACATTTAAACAGCACATCACCTGAGTCATATTGCACTCACATCCATACTTTTTTATGCATAGCTAACCTTAGTGCAGATGTTTGTAAAAATAACAGAATGCCAAAGATCTTT
>NC_056749.1:102035833-102105833 GCF_019279795.1 Protopterus annectens | reverse complement strand
TGTAACAGAATACCCAGAGGTACTGGGTGGGATAGACAGCACACACATCCACATCAAAGCACCACCCAGTGAGTAGGGTAGGGTCTACATAAACCAGAAGGGTTTCCCCTCCATTAACTGCCAGGTTGTGTGCAATACTCAGGGCATTATCATGAGTGTGTATGCTGGCAGCCCTGGAAGCTATCACAACTCCCACATCTGGCATTCTTCACAGCTGTATCTGGGATTTTCCAGGAGGGATATCCCATATGGCCATCTGGTGGGGAATGCTGAATATGCACTGGAGCCGTGGATGATGACACCCATCAGAAATGCACACACACTCACTCAAGAATGTCATAATGAGGCACGTGCGCAAACCAGGATCATTATAGTGCATGTGTTTGGAATGCTCAAGTCACGGTTCCACTGCCTTGACATATCCGGTGGAGCCTTGCTGTACTCTCCAGCCACATGTGTACACATGTTCATAGTATGTGCCATGCTACACAATATGATCCTGTGGAAACAGCTGTAGTCGGATCAGCACAGAGAAGGGCCACACAACCCCCCACCATTACCAAGGTCCCCACAGGCACACAGGGACTCAGAGAAGGAACCCCCTGAGCCAGCTCACCCCTCAGCCTCACCCAGCAAGTCAGCTGTAGAAAACCATAAAGAAATGTCTGGCAAAGGCCCACAAAGAGGGACAGTGTTGAATTACCCCCCTATAGACTTACACAGTGATTGCACAGCAGGTTTTGCAGTTGCAGTAAGGCTCTGAAGGATAAGAAGTCTGATACTGAAATGCATGCCATTACAATCTGACCTATGGTCTTTAGTGATATGCCTCTAGTTCCAAAGACAGGGCACAATAGTATGCTAAATGGAACCAAAATGTAAAGCAAATATCAGCACAGTCTGTGCAAATGTGTACAGTCGACAGGTGTGACCCCCTCCATATTCCCACGGAAATGCAGTAACAGGTATGTTTGCACGGAAATAGCAGCAGACCACTCATTGCCACAGCTGTCCCAATACACATGAAAACATGTTACATGTCCACGATTTGCAGGGGTCAATGAGCTATGTGAATGTGTAGTTAATACTGTCAAGATCTGGCCACCACTTACTCCCGGCTGTTTTGTTGTAGTGGCCTAAGTACAATGCTGTCTTTGACAGGGCCATGTGCAGATAACTGCAGTGCCAACTATTATGCATATCAGCTATACCTACTGCTCTGCCACTGACATACCTGGAAGCCACAGTGCTATGTGGAATATACTATACATATAATGGACATATCTGCACAATTGAATGCACTCTGTACCCACACCCATACCTTCCAAGCTTTGACAGCAAGACATCTGGACAAGGTCAAAAATAAAAGTGGGACAAAGGCACAATGATAGGCAAGTACTGTAAATATTGCCCTACATACTGAAAAAGTTGGTAGGATGAGGGGTTTGCATTAGCGGGAAGTGTCTGAATGTTATGTAGTCTGAAACAGTAATGTCTGTAATTATTTTGTAACATCAGTTGCAGCTAACTTGCCATAAAAAACATAAGTTTATGTAGACTGGATGAAACCTCTAGGCAAACACCCGGACAATCTGCCAAAAAATGTACAGTTAAGAGGTATGGCCACACCAGGATATGACATCTCAGATAAGAAAGATACCACATAAGCAGTAGATCCCCAGCCAGTATATCACCAGGTTGCTGGATTGTTTACAGTCATCAGTCATCTGGCTGTAGCCACACCTCCCAAATGGCCTTGTTGGGTAAGAATGTCCATAGCTGGGCTCATAATATTGGTCTATGCATCATACATCTTGTATTCCCCTGGTAAAGCACTGTGATAATCTGAGGATGTCTGTCACTAAGTAATGACAAAAACATTACAGTGTCAGACTACCAATATGTCTGAAAATGTCTGCTAAACAATCCCAGTGCCCCTAGGAAATACCTGTTTACTCCTGACAGGTATGGCTGTAGCACACAAAACCCCAGAATGGAGTACACCTATCTCTGCAATGGAGTTCCACTCTCACTATAGAATGTCAAACTGGGCATACTCTTACACTTAGAGAATCACAGGCCATGTTGTAACAGAGAATCACAGGACATGTTGCAACCCACATTAGACTATATGACTGTATTGTGTATACGTCTGTGCATACAGACAGCTATGTACACCTTAACTGCCCCTACACACACACCCATCAGACAGGATTACCCCAAGCTAGCTGTAGATGGCCCATATGTGATATATCTGCATTTGTTGCATGTGATACACAGACATATATATGGGAAACAGAAAACAATATGGCAAGCATATGCACACAGATGTGGGGAAGTGAGCGACAGACAGTGATAGAGAGAGAGAGAGAGAGACATAGGGGAATGCACACAGAATGAGTCACACACATGGATACCCCAAATGGCATAGAGTGATGTCTTGCTGTGGACAGTGGCATACCAGTTGTAACCAGTCACACATGCCAGCATAAAAGGTGAGCCCCATTCTGAGCCCCGTTCTGAAAAAGTACTAAGGTGGTGGTTATAATATCACATCACCTGTGTGTGTGTGTGTGTGTGTGTGTGTGTGTGTGTGTGTGTGTGTGTGTGTGTGTGTGTGTGTGTGTCCGTAGGTCTAAGTATTAAGAGACTGTTCCCACTCAGTACACTTCCCATTGCCATACATCACAAGATCTGCTGCTGTCATTCACCTTAGAAGTACCATTGGATATTTATCAGCTTTATAAGCTCTGTAGCACATGCAATAACTGCAAAACACTATAGTACAAATAACTAGATAGGCAGGGGTTCTAATCTCAACCCTAGCAAATGCAGTGTGTGTGTCAGAGTGAGGAAGTGTGTGTTTGTTTGTAGGTGAAACAGCTTTATGCCATTCTCACCCACAACAGTTCCCAGTGCCCCACTTTAGCAGTCCTACTGATGTAATTTCCCTTAGAAGTACCTTTGCACAACCCCAGCCCTATAAGCTCTGTGGCATGTGCAATAACTATGTAACAGTATAGTACAAACAACTAGATAGGCAGGGGTCCCATTCCCAGTTCTAGCAAATGTGTGTGTGTGTGTGTGTGTGTGTGTGTGTGTGTGTGTGTGTGTGTGTGTGTGTGTGTGTGTGTGTGTGTGTGTGTGTGTGTGTGTGTGTGTGTGTGCGTGTGTGCGTGTGTGTGTGTACATTTATAGGATGATGTATTTTGAGGACCTTCCGACCCACAACACTTCCCAGTGCCACAACTTCAGCAGTCCTGCTGAGGTCATACCTGTTAGAAGCACCTTCGGTCAGTTGTCAGCCCTGTAAGCTCTGTAGCATGTGCAATAACTGCATAATACTATAGTACAAATAACTAGATAGGCATGGGTTCTACTCTCAGGTCTGGCAAGTGTGTGTGTGTGTGTGTGTGTGTGTGTGTGTGTG
The DNA here is from genome assembly GCF_019279795.1 of Protopterus annectens. Classification (NCBI taxonomy): domain Eukaryota; kingdom Metazoa; phylum Chordata; order Ceratodontiformes; family Protopteridae; genus Protopterus; species Protopterus annectens. The sequence continues at coordinate 102,102,403 of NC_056749.1, read as the reverse complement.
TGTGTGTGTGTGTGTGTGTGTGTGTGTGTGTGTGTGTGTGTGTGTGTGTGTGTGTGTGTGTATAAGTGAAACTATGTATGTTTGTAGGATGACGTATTTTGAAGACGTTCCCACCCATTGCCCTACTTTAGCAGTTCTGCTGATGTCATTCCCCTCAGAAGCACCTTTTGGCAGTTGTCAACCCTATAAGCTCTGCAGTGCATGTGATAACTGCGTAACACTTTATTACCAATAACTAGATGGGCAGAGGTTCTACTGTCAGATCCGGCAAATATGTGTGTGTGTGTGTGTGTGTGTGTGTGTGTGTGTGTGTGTGTGTGTGTGTGTGTGTGTGTGTGTGTGTGTATAAGTGTTTGTAAGTGTGTATGTTTGTAGGATGAAGTATTTTGACGACTTTCCCACCCAGTGCCCTACTTTAACAGTCCTACTGATGTCATTCCCCTTAGAAGCACATTTGGGGAGCTGTCAGTCCTTTAAGCTCTGTAGCAGGTGCGATAACTGTGTAACACTATAGTACAAATAACTAGATAGACAGGGATACTAGTCTCACATCCAGCAAACGTGTGTGTGTGTGTGTGTGTGTGTGTGTGTGTGTGTGTGTGTGTGTGTGTGTGTGTGAGTGTGTATAAGTGTATGTGCAAGTGTATGTATGTGCCCTACTGTAGTGGTCCTGCTGATGTCATTCACCTTAGAAGCAACTTTGGGCAGTTGTTAGTCCTGTAAGCTCTGTAGCATGTGCGATAATTGTGTAACAAATATTTACATAGGCAGGGGTTCTACTCTCAGGTCTGGCAAATGTGCATGTGTATAAGTGTATGTGCAAGAGTTTGTAAATGTGTATGTTTGTAGGCTGAAGTATTTTGAGAACTTCCCTGCTTCCTGGTGCCCTACTTTAGCAGTCCTGTCATTGCCCTTAGAAGTACATTTGGACAGCATTCGCCTGTGTAAGCTAGCTCTGTGGTGCGTGTAATAACTATGTAACAGTATAGCACAGATAACTAGATAGGCAGGGGTTCTACACTCAGTTGTGGCAAATGTGTATGTGTGAAGGTGATTGTAATTGTGTATGTTTGTAGGGTAATGCATTTTGATGCCCTTCCACCCAGTACATTTCCCATTGGCATACTTTACAAAGGCTTTTGATGTAATTATCTTAGACATACCTTGTGACACTAAGTCCTATAATCTCCATGGCGCATGTGATAACTAGATAGGTAGGGATTCTGTTCTCAGTACTGCCAACTGTGAAACTCTGTGTGTGCATGTGTGTGTGTGTGTGTGTGTGTGTGTGTGTGTGTGTGTGTGTGTGTGTGTGTGTGTGTGTGTGTGTGTGTGTGTGTGTGTTTGAATCATATCCTCTGGGAGTGTGGCTTATACCATTTTGAGGCATGCACCACCCAGTAAACACCCCATTGCCCTACTTTACAAGGCCTGCTGATGTCATTCATCCTAGATGTACCTCTATACACTTGTCAGACCTCTAAGCTCTGTGACATGTGCAATAACTGTGTAATGCTATAGTGGAAATAGTTAGGTAGGGGTTCTAATCTCAATACTGACAACTATAGTAGTATGTGAAGCTTATCCCCTGTGGCTGTTGTGTGTGTAGGTTATGCCATTTTATGGTCTGTTGATCCCCTATCCATGACATTACTTTAAAGACCCTGTTAATGGCATCTGCCTCAAATGCACCATGTAACACTATACAGCCCATACCAGTCATCTGTACAGTTGTACATGGGATATCCACATGTTTGCAACTTATATGCTGTCTGTGTCCCCTGACAATGAACATCCCTGTCATATTATTGCCAAACATGTCACAGCTACTGTAGTGACACACATGCCAGCCTCAGACACCGTACCTGACTGACACATCATGCTGATACAAAGTCTGTCAAACTTTCACTTGTCCAGGTATGTAGGAACAGTAGATGAGACCAATCGCTATGGCTGGTGGGTTATTCCACCATCCATGAATGCATTTGCAAGATTACCTGTTGTAAGAGGATGTGTGTAATGTCCCAGGCATATAGCGTATGTGGAGCATGTCATGTGTATGCAGCACTATATACATACAAGTGGATACGTAGGGTTACTAATATCTGTTGGCAACTGTGTATGTGCTTCCATATGCACAGCCCCTGTGGTTGTCTGCAGTGTGTATATGTGATGGCTATACCATGTTGTGTGCCTCTTCCACCCTGTGAACTCCCCCATTGGTAAACTAGTGTCAGCCCATACAGATGTCACCCATCATACAAGCACAGTTACACAGTTTCTGACACCAAGCCACTGTGGTGCAATGGTCGTATCTCTGTGTATTGTACAGTAATAGATGGGTAGGTCATCCACTCTGTTAAGTGTCACCTCCATGTGCATGTGTGTCTCAATGCATGTCCCCATGTAGATGTGTGTGTGTGTGTGTGTGTGTGTGTGTGTGTGTGTGTGTGTGTGTGTGTGTGTGTGGGTGTGTGTGTGTGATGGCTCTAACATATTAAGGGTCTCTTAACCCACCATTGCCATTCCTAACAGTCCCTGCATTTGTCACCTATTTCAATAGTAGTGGCACACACTGCCACACTACACTACCACTGTGCTATCTGTGTTATGTATCTGGCACTATAGTTCATAAGATTGTGCAGGTTCATCAGCTGCCCCATGTACAGGACTATGACTCTGTGTGCACTACCAGCATGACAGGCCAGACATGCATATGAGATAGCAGACACACATGCTGGTGATTTTTAGGTGAGGCTAACACAGGCTGAACTGTACCAGGAATACATACCCCAAACCTGTCATACACAGTAACAGGCAAAACTTCATCAACTGCATGATGGTTGAGTGGATGTGAGAGAAATGCCAGGGTCAACAGGTGCTGATAGCTGAATCTGTTGCAGCGAATGTAATGGCTAAGCTGGTGAGGGACCTAGTGCCAGTACTCAGGTAACCTCCTCTGTGTGTGTGAGCTTGCAGGCCTATGGAGCACAAAGGTGACATGTATGCTGGCTGGGTGGCTGTGTCAAGGGTATGTATGCAAGGTCTCACTATCTGCTATGATTGCCCCTCACACACTGTTGCATGTAAACACACCTGGTAAACATGTACATGTAAAGCTGTACCTTTGCTATGACAAGGTGACTGTGTTACCACTCCACCTTACCCAGCATTGCTACTGCCAGCAGGCCCACAGCCTGCAAACACACAGACACTTGGAACACAACCAAAATACAGTACGTGACACTAGAGTCAGTCAGCAGTACTAACAGCAACAGTGCACTATGGGTAAAAAGGTACATACACCTCAATGTGTACTCATAACTACTGCCAGTTGACAGCCCCTTACACAGCATGACATTGCTACACTGTACCATAGTCACCCTGTGCATCAGACCCATATGAGCATGTCTGTGCATCGATGGTATGGATAACAGGGTTGTGGCATACGTATCATCATATGCATAGGGTGTGGTGTTGGATTGACAGAAGTCTATGCTGGGCCATATGGCTGACATCATGTGTGTGCATGTGTGTGTGTGTGTGTGTGTGTGTGTGTGTGTGTGTGTGTGTGTGTGTGTGTGTATGTGTATGTCTGGAGGAGTGATGTTCACCTGGACCATGCAGAGGAGCTGTACGTCTCTGGTGGTGACTGGCCTGGAATAGGGATGTGTGAGTGTTCATCTGCACACCTGCAAGCAATGTGGATGCCCAACACAGGTCTGTGTTGGACAGCTGTGGACTGTATATGGCAGGATGCATGGTTCACCATCCCTTGGCAGGTAACTGATCTGCAAGGGCATGGAATGCATTATCATGGAACTTATAAACAAAGATATTGACAACCTTCAAACACTGGACCCCACCCAGTTTGGGTATGTGAAGGGCCAATCTTGTCTCCTGAACCTGATTGACTTCTTCAAATCATTCTCCAGAGCTGTGAACGAGGGTAAGGTAGTCCACACAGCCTATCTGAACCACGCCAAGGCCTTCAACACAACCCTCCCACTCTGGAATCATAGATAAACTTACTAAGCTGGGCATAAATCCCTTCATCACTCAATAGGTTGCCAACTGGCTTACTGACAGAACCCAAACTGTAAAAGTAGCCAACTCCAAATCCAGCTCCACACAAGTGACAAGTGAAGTACCTCAGGGTTCAGTCCTGGGACCGCTCGTGTTTGGCATCTACTTCTCTGAAGTACAGTCCAACACTAAGGGACTGTGGTAGCAAAGTTCCCAGATGACTGCAAACTGGGAGCCATTATTGAATCTCCAAATTTTGTGGATATTCTACAAAAGGGCCTTACAGAAACAGATGCTTGGTGCCAGAGCCATGGGCTCAAGCTTAATGCCAAGAAATGTATAGTTATCCCCTTTGGGAAAAAAACATCTACCCATGAATTACCACATAGGAGGCAGTACAGTAAACACCAAAATTGTGATGAGAGTCTTAGGGACACAGGTGGACAGTGGTCTCACCTTCGATAACCACATCACCACAACATTCAGGAAATACTTCTATGTGGCACACCTCATCATTAAGGGCTTTTTATCCAGAAAAAAGGAGGTCAGTGTCCCACTGTACTCATCCCTCATTAGACCCATTATAGAGTACAATGCCCCGTTTGGTATGTACCTCACAAGACATCTGCAATAGCTGGAAAGGCCACAGAAATACCTCACTAAAAGAATCACAGGCCTAAAGCAGATGTCCTATGCTGACCATCTAAAAAAACTCCAGCTATACTCTGTGGCATATCATCTACTCAGAGGCAATCACTACTTAACATACAAGGCCATGTCATGCCCTGAGCTGTTGGACATGCTCTACTTAAATAAATCCCAATCCCTCAGAGCCACACGCTCCAGAGATCTAAACTTTATCATCACAATGAACAAAACATGCTGGAGGGATAGGTTCCTGACCCAGAGACTCCCAATACTCTGGAATATACTGCCCATAATTGTCAAGCAGAGCACCTCCTTGGCCCTCTTCAAAAGGAACATTGACGATTGGATGGGAGATAGGAATTTCACCCCGGGGATCACATCAGTCACCCTGCTAGACAAGGGACCAGGGAAGTAAATATTGTGGGAAGAAGTATCCAGGGAATTTTTATGGCTAGGCTTGTATAGGCCTTAGGGCCGATAGCCTGGTACCAACCTATGAACCTATACACACACACACACACACACACACACACACACACACACACACACACACACACACACACACTCCTGGTAAAGTCTGGCACAGCTGTGACACCTATGGGCCCTTCAGGGCAGACCTTATTGTAGTTCTGTGTGCCACAATCCATCTCTATTGCTGCTACCATCTGGCCCACAACAAAGGGTGACAAATCCTACTGTGTGATGGGCCTAGTAGCAGAATGGTAATAGTGGCCAAGACCAAGGCTATTGGAGTGAGCTATACAATGTCACCAAGTGCATATGCACGTACTGTAATAGCTGACTTACTGCTACAGACACCACACACAATGACAAGGTGTAACGATATGTGATGATAACTGATGAGGTGACAGGACTATACACTATCACTGCAGTACATACACAGTCCAGACAGGGATTTATTTCAGATAACATTGCAGGACAGTCTGCAATACATACAGGACACATGTAAAGTATTAGGTGCATAGCCTCAAAAGATGATACCAGGCTATTGGCACTGATGCCCTCATAAGCCAGGCCCAGACTTTCTTCCTGCCCTTCCAAGCCAGCACCTGTTTTCCCTGTCCATCTGGGACACACGCAAGATCCCAGGGGTGTCTCATCCATTTCCCATGCATTCATCAAGCTTCTTCTTCTAGAGGGCTATACACATACTCTGCTAGACATGGGAAGGGAATGTATTTTACAGACAATGTATTGTGTGGGACACCACACTATCTTGCCAACAAGTACCATACATATTACAGACCAGGTGAAGACCTTGTGAGCATGATGTATGAGTGCAATTTGTCTTACAGATATGCAGAAATGCCATCAAGGCTGGTTTGGACATGGCCTTGTATGCCAGACACAGGCCACCTATGATCAGTCTGTATGAGACTGAGTACAAAGACAGGGCTTTTAGCCTACCTGTATAGGGTAGGTGTTGCAGACCCTGGAATTGCCTGGTCTGGAACCTCTGTGGTCTCTGCAATTGCTGCATTTGCTTGGCAAGGTACATGCCAAAGGATCCATTGTACTTGGTAATGTGCCTAAGGGTGGAATACAGGGATGTTGTGGCCTCCTGGTTCCCAGATGACATACCCATATTTGTGAGGTGGGCCATGTAGACAGCCTTCTGTACAATGGTGCCCACACAGCGGAAAATTGTCAGGTTGCTACCAACCTTGGTGCACAAGTCGCCTCACACCTGATTGAATGCTCAGTACATTATTACTGTCATACTTAGTGTAGATGACATCTGTCACAACAGGGAGAATGATGCCTCTCCTGGCATTCAGTTTGTAGTAATGCTTCTTGCACCAGTCATTAATTGGGTGAGTGCCTCTTGAGGGATGCTCATATCAGTAGAGGAATATAAGTCAGTGGCCAGCTTGCAAGCATCTGTACACCTGGTCAGCCACAGACCACTGCTTTGGTCCTGTACCTCAGATACATATATCTCAAACAGTAGAGGCCCCCCAGACCAGTCTTTGGGGTACACCATTGTGGAAATATCTACTACTCGAGGTGGGTTCCACTACTTTGACTGAGTAGGCTCTATCATTGGGCCAGTTAGCTACCCATCTGGTAACCTGCATGTTGGTGCCTAGCTGTGTAGGTGTATATATCCTGGCCACCTGGGGATTATTGTGAGAAAATTGGGCTAGGTGAAGGTAAGCATTGTTCAACATCTTCCCCCTCATCCCTGTGTTTGTTACCCACTTCAGACAGGTCAACCAGGTTTAACAGGCCTGATTTTCCATTTGACAATACCATGCTGTGTGGGCTTAGGCATTTTGATGTTGCCGATGTCCCTGTTCATAATGTCCTTGATACTGCCTTCCATGCCCTTGCAGAGCAGGCTAGTTAGGCTGACGTGTATAATATTGGTTGGGTCGGTTCATTGCTCCATCTTTGTGTATAGGGATAACAGTGGCTGTCCTCTGGGCAGATGGGATGACACTGATGCTCAGGCTGTGGTTGACTACAGTGCAGAATGGTTCTGAGAGCCTAAGCCTGTGTTCATGTAGGATGCAGCCAGGGATGGTATCAGGCCTATGGAGACCTCTATGTGTTGCCTTTGAGAGGGCATTACGGACCTGCTTCCTGATGATGAGGGGAGGGGGGCAGGTGCTGTGCATGCACATGTGTACCAGTGGGGGGGGGCAGGGTGGTGATATTTACACTTCACCTGTCTGCAGCCGGTTACCGATATCTATGCCATATGTGTATGTGGTGTTATTGACCACCACTACAGACCAGATTTGTGTGTTGCCTCTGGAATTGCAGACACATGTGTGGAAGGCCTAGTGATTGGCCTTGGTGGAAGTGTCCAATCTGTACTCAAAGATAGCCTTAAGGTAAATAACCTGTGACCGTATTTGCTTGTGCAGACCAAGGTGACATTTCCTTCAATGAGGCACATGTTCCTTGTCGGCCCATTCAGCAATTATTTCCACCTATTATGGTATTTGTGTATTGCTGCTGTCCACCACGGGTGTTTACCCTATCTTGTGGGAGATGTTGTTTTCCTGTCAGGTATTGCTGAGGCCATACAGCTATGTAGGTGCCCACATAGTATTGTGGTGTGGGCATGGACACTGGGACGTTGGCAGTACAGCTACTTTTACATGCTCTGAGGGGATTTATAGTCATTTGTGTACAGTTAATTCTGTTTGACACTGTAAAGGGTGGGTGGGCAAGGGAGATGGTGACCTGAACAGTGATAGCTATGTGGTCAGCAATTACTAAGGAGGAAGGCACTGTAGGAGTGCTACAGTGGCTACTCATGTTGGTTAGGAACAGGTACAGGATATTTCCACCTGCTGTAGGAGTGTTGACCGGCTGATCTACTACATTGCCATTGACAAAGCTGAGGAATCTATGTACATTCATGTTCAGGTGGCATAGGTCATGCACCCTATGGTTGGGTATTCAAAGTCACCCAGGAGCAGGGTAGATGATTGAATCCTGACACATTCCAGCAGGTCCAAATAGGTGTAGTGAATATCCATAGTCATGGTTGGAGGCCTGTAGCTAGCTATGAATTGAGTAGGTGTTTTGTCAGCTGTTAACTGCATTCAGGATGTCTCCCATGCATCATACTGTTTGGCCAGCCTGGAGATATGCAGCCCTCCATTTGGGGTCTAAGCGTATGAAAGGATGGTGTGCTCTCCACAGCTACAAAGCAGGTGTCAGTGACTGCACAAATATCAGCATCCTACAGGACAAGGTACACTTGGAGTGACATGGGTTCCATGGTAAGACACCTAGCTCCTGTTAGAGAGCAAGACATCTGCACAAAGGCACACATCAGTGGTGAGCAAAGGCCAGTAAATAGTGTCACTTTATGAACCTAGCTGAAACACACTTAGTTGCCAACAAAGACGGTGTCACATTCACAGGTCTACTCTACAGGATATGACATCTGACAATCAAATGTATGCTAATATGTTATGATGTCAGTCTTTAATGGGTTGCCAGTGATGTGCTAGACAATACACAACTGTATGAGACATTGACTACAAATATAAGGCAGACATGTGGTCAGTCTGAAAAACTCTGAACAGTTGTCATGTATGGGCTCAGTATATCACATACAGTTCAACTCACGCATCTGCACCTGTTGTGTACTATGCACATACCCTATATAAGTCTCTCATGTTTGTAAGACAAACATATGTATCATAGCATTCACGGGTGATATATGAATAATTACAATATCCCAGGTAGCTGGCCTAGCAGTGACACACTCAGTATTGGGCAACAGACACTCCAGTAGTAGTCATACACAGTGGTGGCTGATGACTTCAAATTAAAGGAGGGCTGCAGGAGACAACTGAATGGGTGGGGCCAATGGGAAGGGGTGTGACCAACTAGAACGGGGTGAAGCTATGCTCAAAACCACAACAACTGGAACTTTAATTAAATACGCTGCCCTGGGTGCCAAACAGTCATTACGAGAGTCCAATCAAGAAAAATGAAGTGTAGAAGAAAAAGATATTTCAATGCATTGGCTACATGACAACTTAATATCCAGATGGAAACAGGTTGTGAGACATGAAAAAATAAATTACTTTTAAAATGCATTACTGGAATGCCAGTCAAAATCAAGTATAAAAAAACAAGCAGCACTCAACTCAAACCACTACTCCTTGCACTGCAGTTCTAATTATAATTTATATTCAGCGTTATAAAATTACCAAGTAACATGCTGAAAGTAGCAATCTCTGTGATACCCCCACTTGTAAAAATGTTTCTTATCCAAAAAAGACCTGCTGCCTGACACAACTATCTACTTGTTTCATGTGGAAGACATGATCAAAGTAAAAAATGAACAGCAAACAAGAAACAAGCTCAACATAAATTGCTTAAAGGATTCCTGCACAAGTTATGGACCACACATATGATAGATTGGCATTCTGTTTAGTTTATGGGTAAAGCCTGCAAAGATGACTGCAAGTCTCCAACAAAAGATGACTGCAAGTCTCCAACAAATGTAATGAGCTTCTGAAAATACTGTAATCCTGTCCTTTTATTACAAATACTGTCATATGCATTTCAATACCCAAGGCTTATACATTATCTAGTTATGTAAATATTCTCTGCATGGCAACAATGAAAAGGCTTTCAATGCTGGTAATTCTTTAACAGTATGCTTATTAAAGCTTACTTGCATCTTACAATCTCCTACAAGCTTACCTGATGGTCATTAAATCATCGCTACTTAAACATAGCAACAGGGCACTGTGACAGCATGCATTTCCTGAATAATAAGAAGCATAAATCAACAGTATAAAAATATGACAGAAAACCAGAACATTCTGCAAAATCAAGGACAGATGAAAAGCCACGGTCGTACTTGTGGTCTACCTTGGATGGGGGAATACTCTGCACACTTACACTGCATAACTGCTCCTTGCCTTCCTTGGACACATCCAGAGCCACTACAATGGGAAGTGGGGTGCAACAAGTATGTCACAATTTGAAATGTCTCTGGCTGACGGTGATGGCTCTGACACTTATACCTCTCAACTTCAGAGCAAGAAATCTGGACAAAGCCATACATAGAACTAGAAGTGGGACACAGGCCCAAAAATAATGACAATTTTTAAATATTGCTCTTATTAATGTAGATAATAGAACAGTAATAGGTCTTGCATTAGTACGAATTTTCTGAAGAGTATGAAATCTGAAACTCAAATGTCTACCATTATTTTCTAACTTCAGTCTTTAATGACTTGCCACTAATTTGCCAGAAAACCACAATTTTATGAAAAACAGATCAAAAATGTGATGCAAAAATATAAAGTTGCCACACAATACAGCTGCGAACCTTTAAAAAAGGGACACCTTTTTAATATTAACACTGTTAACTTGAGCAGCTAACAAAATAAAAGCATCTACATGCATTTCTGAAATAAAAGTAATCTATAACTCTGATCATTACAGTTATATATATTTGTAAACCCTCCACGTTTTCTTCCAAAATTGCCATTTTGAGGAGGGATTATTAGGGGAGAGCAACATTTTGAGCCAGAATTGAGGACAATTGAGAGGTTTGGATATTCCTAATTCTACAAAGTGATTTGCACGTACCTCTCAACCTCTTAATGCAGGAAATCTGGACAAGGCCAAATATATTGGGGGAACATACAAACACTACTAAAAATTGCTCTTGTATAAACTTAAGACAGTTGATAGAATAACAGGTCTTGCTTTAGCATTCATTTTTCTGAAGGTTATGACATCTGAAACTCAATGTCTGTCATTTAGTGACTTCATTCCTAAATGATTTTCTCGAAAACCACAAATTTTATGAGGAACAAACCAAAAATAAGAAGCAAATATCTATTCATTCTGCAAAAATATGGACAACTGAGAGGTATAGTTCAACCGGGGCTGTCTGAGTTTGCTACCCCCCCCCTCACAAAATCATGGTCGAATGGAGCCTCCCCCCTGCAGCCATTCCAATGTCCCATTCCTTGGTTATTTTGCCCCATTTACCATAAACACTGTAATGTGTATACTGCTTTAATTCTGTGATGATTTAGATTTCATTTGAAAGTTTTATTTTGCATTTGACAGCACAAACCCTAATAGATGTCTGTTAAACAAAGCAATGCAGTCTCACAATGAAAATAGACTTAGCATTAAAACTTCTCTGCCCTTGAAACTCACATGCATTGAAAGAGCATTGAAACCCAAATTTAAAGAAAATACATTTTGCCAGTGGCAGATAAAGATTAACTTTGGGCTGTTTTCAAAATCATAGGCCCCTTGAACATGAAACATACACATGCTCTTTGATACACCTTCCTGACTGTATTACATTATATTCCTTGTACAATACAGTACAGTTGTTAGAGGGCATTTTAAATTTATTGTTTTGAACATTTTTCCAGTAAACAATGAAACAAAATGCATGCACCAATGACAAAACTGCCAAATTCAGAACATATCCATCATAAAGTCTACTCAACCTTCTATAGTCCACCAGTATCAGTAAGTATGCACAATCTCTGAAGTAGTAAAATCCACATAAAAGAAATCTGTAACTAATAAAGAGGTTGCTGCTAGGAAGCAACTTTATATGTCATTGTTTCATCTACAAATAAAGTGCCTGCTGCCCTTGAAGAATAAATTGCCTATGTTGCATGCATTAAAAAAATGATAAGCTAGTAATACCGCAATAGGGAATGGATGGCAAACTGATAACAGGTTCATAGTTACTAGGCATATTTGTCAAAAAGGACTGCAGCATCCACCCCCTTTACATCACCGTACAGTATTAGCAATGCATCTACATACTGTGGGATTAGAACCCACAGCCTTCTGCATTAAAAGCAAGCACACTACCTGTTCTGCTATTAAAAATGCAAGCAGACTTAGCATAAGCAGCACTAAACTTTTGTTCCCCTGCAGCTCTCAGCTCCTTGTAAAATCTACTCGACACTCAGCTGTATCTCTGAACTTTGCAGCACAAGAAATCTGGAAAAAGCCAACATTTATTGGGGGGGGAGGCAAAAGCCCAAAAACCAGGGGCACATTTTAAACATTGCTTGTATAATGTTGGAAAGTTGCTAGAATAAAATGCTGTGTTACCACCATACATTTCACTGCCACGTCTTGAACCCAAGGGACCCTGTGCAAAACAGTCAGAGAAACATACCACTATGCTAAATCAGCTGAAACAGAGGAAGATAAACTTAAATGGCTACCATTTAGTGAATTCAGTTCTCACCTAGCTGTCAACCTCTTAGCAAAAAACACTTGAAAAAAGCCAATAATGTGGGAATACAGCTGCCAAACATATTCAGTGAATTCAGTTCTCACCATAGCTCTCAACCTCTTAGCAAAAAACATGTGGACAAAGCCAGTAATGGGGGGAATACAGCCCCCAAACATTCAGTGAATTAAGTTCTCACCATAGCGCTCAACCTTAGCACAAAATACCTGGACGAGGCCAATAATGGGGGAATACAGTCCCAAAAATATGGGCAAATTTCAAATATCCATGTTATAAACTTAGACAATTGCTAGAATAAAAGGTTTTGTGTTACCATGTACTTTCTGAAGAATATGAAGTCTGAAATTCAAATGTCTGTTATTTTTAAACATTTGTTAACCAGGAAACTAGTCTGACTTGGAACAAAACAAAGCCAATTTTCAGCAGAAAAGGGAGAAACACTCCAGACACATCTTTGTAAGGGATGGGAGGACATGCAGTCTCCACACAGAAGGCACCCCAGCCACGAATCAAACCAGAGAACCTGTAGCTGTCAGGCAACAATGCTACCAGTGCACCACTGCACTACAAACCTTTGCAAGGAAAAATGAAGATACAGAAACCACAGATTTTATGAGGAACAGAACAAATATGAGACAAAAATCTGCAATTTTTTACAAATAGTGGTGGGTAGGGAATTCAGGTCCTTGCCACCTGCATCCAAGGTACAGGGTTCAAGCCTGAGTATCTCTACCCACCACTATGTGTTAACAGGGGCATTTTACACACACACCTCCTGATTGGTCCTGTCTGCGGATCCTGTGTTTTGTGCGGTCATCTACCGCACAGATTCCTGAGCATCTGCATGGCAGAAAATACCTTCCCTGTATCTGGACTGCTGACTCAGGCAGTCAGAGTTCACACAGATTCTTGGGCATCTGTGGGGCACAGATTCCTGGGCATCTGCAGGGCAGTCTGAGTGTGTCCGCGCATGCACAGAAGTTCCGGTACCCGTAAAAAACTATTTTTTTGTTTTTTTAATTTTATGTTTCACATTTGTATTTCTTTTTGTTTCTAGGTGGGAGGGCTGCAGCCCTGCAGTCCTAAAGAATGAGCCGCCCCTGGTCATACATGAGCTGACCTTTGCCAGGGTGACTCAGGGATCAGAGATGTGCTCCATGTCAATGCAGACAGGGCAAGCAGGGATGGCCATAGGTGCCAGACGGCAGCATGTGAGCCCAGCAGGTCTTGTTGCAGCCTAGTGTTTAATGTCCCATTTGACATTATTGCATCCTCCCTTCTGCATACCATTACAAGTTTACATGACTGACATACTTGTTATAGTGCTGAAGAGTTTCTTCACAACAATGCAAATGGTTAGGTTTGTGTAGTTGCCGTCTGTATTTGTGTAGATGGGTTGAGACCTCTGTTGCATAGGCAGCAGCTTGCCTTTTGTAGGTACTGCTCATGAGCAGCTGATGGCCTGTGTACCAATCGGTGTCTCCCACTTGCTACTTGCATTCAGAGCAGCTGTGTTGTCTTTCCATTAGCCAATGCCATATCAACACAGTGCTATAATTACGTCCTTCATGTGGGCCTTGCTCCTTTTCCTTGCCTGTGTGGAGGACATTATGGAGGTGTAGGGGCTAAAGATTCACAGACAGTTGGTGGGAATACCTCTCAGGACAGGACATCTGGAGACAGCCAAACAACATGGGGGACAAAGCTCCAGAGGTGGGTACAAATTGTAAGTCAGTAGTGCTGTTATACACATAGAGGGTTGCTAGATTAACAGGGTTCGTCTGGACATGTATTTTCTGCTTGACTTGACATCTGACGGTGGTATGTCGCTGACATACCTCTCGACTGTCCTGATGTCCACAGACTGCCCAGAGGTTTGTCTGTAATGTTTGGTCTGTTCCTCAGACAATTTCTGTTTTTGTGGGATGAGTAGAATAATGTGAGGATTGTAGTTAGCAACTGTTGACATTCATTGGTGTTTCACACATCATATCCTTCAGGGATGTTATGTTACAACAAAGCCTGTAACACCAGCAACTGTTTCAGTTTGTAACACTATTATGTGAGATATGTCCCTCTTTCCGGCCTCCTGTCCCCCAAGTATGCCATGCTTTGTCCAGATGCCTTGCAGTAAGAGGTTCAGATGTATGATATATCATTATTTAGTTACTGCACTCCAGGTATTATCCCAGTGACTTAGCAGATTCCTGGAAGTGGTATGCGGCAGTGGTCATGAATATGGTCGCACACCCTGGCCTTTCATGGAAATCTGTACATATGAGAGCTATGTATGTCTGGCCATTGTGAACAGACTGCCAAGATTGTGTAGCAGTGTTGTGTGTAAATGTTTGTTGGGCTGAGTAGGGAGAGTAGCAGATGTGAGTGTCATAGATCCTTTTTCTATCTGACTGTGCATGCTGCTATGGTTGCTGGTGATCTATGAGGTGTATATGTTTGTAGGGGAAGACTGAGAAATGTCCTGTAACACCTCAGTATTCCCAGTAGACTGTGAGTTGGGCCAGTATATGTCGGTGTAGTGTGTGACTGGCAATCAGGATATGTCTGTTCAAACAGTCATTCTATTCTAGAGCTCATTTGGGATACTGGTATGTTGCTGTGACTATGGTGAAAATGGTTGTTGGTGGACATTTTTGCAACAATATCTGCTTTTCCCTATGGTTCCATCCCTCTAGTGCATGATATATTTGGATATACATGGGTAATTCCCAGAGCTGATTTGGAGTGGTGTTGTGCTGGTCTTACTGTAGTTCATAAGGTGCTGGGTGACATGGTTGGCAGCTGTCACAGGTTTTTCCATTCTGTTACATGACTCTGGTCATACCTCTCCAGTGTCCAGATGTCTAGACACTGTCCAGATGCGTGGCTCATATGTTTGGTCTGTTGCCCATAATAGTTGTGGGTTTCTGACAAATCACTGGGATGATGTGAGCATTGACATCAGTAAATATTGACATTTGTTTGTGTTTCAGACCTGGAATCTATCTGGAATTGTATGTTAAAGCAAACCATGCCACTCTAACAGAGTTACAGAGTTATATGCATATGACAGCCATATTTCAAAGATGTCACTATTGTTTGCCCTTTATCCCTGCTATTTGTCAGTCTTTTTGCAGATGTATTGCAGTAAGAGGTTGTTCTTTATATATATATATATATATATATATATATATATATATATATATATATATATATAAAAGAGTACTACAGATATATAATTTTCCCTTATATTAAATGACCATTGTGTATGTATGTTTGTTAAAGCTCAGATGGTGTAGAGGTATGTTCCTGTGATTGTAGTGTACAGGGTCCTGGATTCCAGACTTGGAAGTGATGAATTTTTTCATTAATGTTAAATGACCAGAATGCATGATATGTTTGTAAAAGCATTACAGATTCCCACAGCTTGGATTGTATAGTGATATGCTTCTGTGATTTTACTGCCTGGGTTCAAGACTTGGCAGGGCTGATTATTTTGTTGCTAGGCAGAACAAGGGCTGATGGAGACAGAGTGATTAAGGCACTTGTAAGCAGTTGGAAGTGGGTTTGTGCAGTTCTGCATGGAGCTAAGTTTATTATTATTATTATTTTTATTTTACATTTGTTAACCGGGATGGTCCGACTGGATACATGTCCTTTTTCAGCGGAGGCCTGGGGAGAAAAGCTCCAACAGAGTTACATTGATAATTAGGTACAGTAAATGAGCTGAAAGAACTTAACAAAAACATAGGCTATTTACATACAAGTACAAGACTGCTATTACTATTTCTGAGATTACTACAAATGTAACATTAATAACATATTAGCAAGGACAGTAGGCAGTATAATGACATAGAGTTAGACAGGATACATATTTCTTTATCACAGTATACAAAGTACTTATCATCTTAGCTAGTTGTTTATGTTTTAGTTAATGGCACAGAGCTAGTCTGGGTTTGAGCAAGGACATAGCCAGTGTGACTTGAAGTGGAGTTGTAGACTATTTTTGAATTGACTTAGAGAAGTTGCAAGCGTGATGTTATTTGGGAGAGAGTTCCATATTTTACCAGTGGTGTTGGCAAATAGCACGTCACCACCTAGGTTGAGAGATTTAGTTGTTTGGACAAGGAGTCTGTTTGCTGAGCGAAGGCAGCTTAGATTGGAGTAGGGAGTCATTAAGTTTTTTAGTGCTGGGGTATTCTCAGGTTGTTTAAGGATTTTGAAGGCCTCTATGAGTTGGGACTGGTGAAGAAGGTGTGGGAATTCTATCCATCCAAGCTTTTTCAGGTTAGTACAGTGGTGTGTTCTGTAGGGTAGGCCTGTAAAGAACCTGGCAATGTGATTATAGCAGGATGAGAGCTTGGCCAGATCAGATTTGTTAAGGTGAGTGAGGACAGGAGAGGCATATAGTATGGTAGAGAGAAGGTGTGAACGGGCTGTGGCTGCCCTGGCATTCAGGGTAAGGAAGGCTTTAATTCTATTAACCCTATGGTCCCAAGTTTCTTGTTGACTGACTTAATGGCTTGGTTGATATGTATATCAAATCTGAGTTTATTGTCAATGTTTACTCCTAATAGCTTTGTATAGGTGTCTGGGGAGATGATGGTCCCATTATTGGATTTTATAGTGAAGTTTTCAGTCGGAGATCTATTGGTTGGGTAGAAGAGAAGTAACTTGGTTTTGTTTGGATTTAAGATCAGGAGATGGTTGGCAAGCCAGTTTTCGACTTTGGTGAAGCTATGTTGGGTGGTAGTTAGTAGATTTGCAAGAGAGGCATTGGAACATATTATAGTCGAGTCATAAGTGATGCTAACAGATGGGTAAACCCTCTTAGCTTCATTTAGCACCACTTACTCCCACTTACACCTGTGCTAATTTTAATTAAAGAAAAGAAAAAAGGGCGATAAGAAAGTGTTGAAATGGGGGAAAACAGGGAGTAAAACATTAGGAATAGCAGATAGGGATCTGCAGGATAGCTGTAGTAAACGACCATAGCTCTACATTTCTTCTGCAGCAACAGCTGTGAATAATGTTTAGAATTTGGAATTTACAGCCTCAGATCCCACAGGGAGGAGTGTTGGTGACAGACGTTTGCAGAATAATCTGTGGGTAGATTGATTAGTTTCACTGTACATGGGGGCAAAATGTAGAGCTATGTATGGGGCAATGTTTTCTTTTTTTGCGGGACAGATGTCCTTTTTTTTTTTTTAAGGTTAGAGTAGGATGTTGGGGAAGGGCTTTAGGTATGTTTGGAGAGGTAGGTTTGGTAGGATAGGTTGCATTTGCAAACAGACAAGACAGCAGACAGGGGTGGTATATGACACATGAGGGGGGTAAACATCTTTGACGAGGAGGGTTGTTGGAAATCCGAAGCCCATGAGCACCCAAATGGATACAGTGGGACTGAGGTCCCCAGCCATGGGCAGTCACCACTGCACATTCACAGCCCCAAAGGTACCTGTGTTGGGGGATAGATAGGAGGGGCAGCCTGCCCCTTGAGGTGCACCAGGCGGCCCTCCATAAGGCACAGCCAGTCATCCAACTCTGTTTGGATGATGCTGCACATCATACCTCAGAAGTGACTGCAAGTGACAGGCTCCTGTCCATGCCTGGTCCCAGAGGGTGGATGGGCCCCATCCCCAGAGGCAGGTCCACCTGAATGTGGTGCAAGACCAATGGACGAGGAAGTCCTGAGCTAGGTCTCAGACATGCTGGGGCTCGGTGCCATGACCAGATGAGGCGGGAGAGGCAGATCTGCCAGGATCTGCCTTCCCAAATGTGCTATGGTGTTTAGGTTTTACAACACATTTTGGTTAGTCATGAACAACACATTCCAAGATTAGTTATAACAGCATGCGTGGGTTTTCCAATTAATACCATAAAACAGATTTGAAACAGTTGCATAGCAAACAGAACACATGCATAAATGGAACAGCAGTATGCATCATAACAGCATGCCAGTAACAATGACGGCAACAGGCCACCAACAATGGTATTTGAACAAGGTATGTTATCACGCAACCAATCAAATATATGAACAATAATAGAACACAAGTTCCAACATTAGGTTTGGAGGACAACATATCCGTAGTATATGAATTTTAGTATTGATCCAGATAAGGGGTGGGGGAGACAAAAGGTCCATTAACAACTGTTTATGCTTCTATTTTCCACAACAGTACTGCTCAATACTCTATGGGTCTGCCCTCACTTTACATCTACCTATGGCACACAGCTTCTGTAGCACAAACATACCTATTAAACTGTCAGCCTGGAATGGTATAGGGCAGACTATGACAACTCTGGGTACATGACTAGATGGGACTCGTACATGTCATGGTTACATATCTGGCACAGAAGGGGTACCCTGGACTGCTGTTATGTGAGTGTGCTACTGGTATACTTCAACTGGTTTCCTATCTGTGTCCATGGTTATTGGCAGCAGTGACTACTAGCCATGACAGCATGACACTTGAGAGACATGTATTGGGAAGAGTGCATGTTGTATGTACCTATCCTGCTGTTATTTGCAGGCATGTGGTGGGACAGTTGAACAGTTGTACACACTTTCTTAGTATACTCTTCATACAGCTACTACCAACATTTCCTTACCTGTAAAACCTGTGGAGAAAATATCTGTTAACACTACCTGAATGTCTTTACATTTATTCCCGATTCCTTGTGTGAAGATATGCACACATCTTTGTACCAGTCCCTAGATTCGAACCATGTCTGGGTGTGCAAAATTGACAACTAAGATATTTCTCATCACAATGAGCTACTAGGGAACGGCTGTTTCTTATTTAACTGGTTTCTGTCTAATAGTCTCTTGGTTAGACAGTCAGAACTTGTAATCCTGTGATGCATGCATGACAGATAGTGTAATGTGCATTAATCCTTTGAATTACTACAATCTGGAAAGCAAACATTAACACAAGGCAATGCTGCATGGAACACACTTTGATGTTACTATTCAGAGTTCAGAGCTTAGTTCAGTATATATTTCACATTTCATTTATATCTTCTTTTACAGCTCCATTCTAAGTCTACAACATACCAGAGTAAACACAACAGCTTGTGTAATGGATGTTTATTACAGATCAATGTTAGTTAGTCAAACTTTATTTATTCAGTTAAAACAGTAACAGTATACCTTCTAGCAGTAAACAATGTACTCCTTCATAGTTATTGGCCCAATATACTGCAAAATAGATTTTTACTCACTAGCATGTCAGCACAGCCTCAGTAGTCTGTCAGCATAGGGTTTGATGTTACCAGCCCTCTCTGCTGAAGCTGCAGTGGAGAAAAACAAACAGTATGCATACCTGTCTATCACATCCTTAAGCTAGAACCTGGTACATCTATATCCGTGATACTTACAAACTGCTGGAGCATGATTGTCCCTAGCATCTTGGATCCACTGGTCTAAGAGCACCCCCTTCCTCTGCTTTAGGATGTCATAGTGGTGCCAGACCTACTCATCAGTTCGGGCGATGCCAGTAGCACTGGTGAGATCACAGGCAAGATGGTCCCAGACCTCTGTTTTATACTGGGAGCATTGGTACTGGCCCTGCAGCAGTCTCTCATCATGGTTACTTATGAGGAGTCCAGCCATGACCATGGACTCCAGGATGCCCCAGCACTGTGCAAACCCTCACCTACACCAGCCATGGTTCCTGTGCAGGTTGAACTATAAAAGATACTGGCTGTGTTCCCACCTGTGTGGTTTAAATAAGGCCATATTCCTGCCTTTTGCTGTCATTGTTTGATTTTGAAAATGTTGAGCACAGCCAATTTTAGCAATGCTTAAAGGGGATATTGTTGAGCACTGCTTAAGAGTGCACAAATCTGCTTAGCTGAGCTGACTGCTGCTTAGCATTCATGTCTAAGCATTGCTTAAACCGGCATAAGTGCTAACCATTGCTAACCATTGCTCACTTTTCATTTTTAAAAATACCAGAATAATTTACTTCATTTAGTAAGTGTATATGATTTACTTTACATGACATCCCTCTATGTGCTTTCATTACATTACCAAGGGGTGTGACTGTACTGTATAGGACACTTGTGTATACATGGATGGTTTCACATGTTATATGCACTCACATTTTGATTTTAGACCAGCTACACTACACTGGTTGACAAATATCAATTACTACATCATTTAAAAAAGAACAAATAATTTTAACACTGCTTTCCTATGTAAAAATAAAGTGTCTGCCTTGGTACTCGAACCATGAATGCCTGCATCTAAAGCTGGGACTATAGCCATTACCCTATCCCAATATTAGGATTTTAGCTCTATATTTTTATTTATCTCCTCTAGGATGTTTAAGCAATGCCTGGCAGAGGGACATAACATGCACACTCACTCAGCTAACCTTAAACAAACCTTAGTATGGAAAAAAAAAATATTTTTAATTATTTATGGCCTTGTACAGCTTTGTTATTCTAGGAGGTTAACACGTATGTAAGGCAGGCATCTGGGCATTCTGCAGACACCTGTACAGTTGAGGGCTTTGGCCATATGGCATTTTCAGATGAAAGTCATTTGTGTTTCAGTCTTCATACCCTTCAGGAGGTCAGTGCTAATGTATACCTTTTAATCTATCAGCTTTCCGGGTTTGTCAGTGCAATATTTCAAATGCGTCCCTATTTGTGTGCCTTTGTCACCCCATTATTTATGGCTTTGTACAGCTCTCTTGCTCTAGCAGGTTGAGAAGTATGTGAGGCAGGAATTTGGGCATTCTGCTGAAACCTGTACAATTAATGGCTATGGCCGTACGGCACTTTCATATGGCAGACATTTGTGTTTCAGTCTTCATACTCTTCTGGAAGTCCATGCTACTGCATATCTTTTATTCCATCAGCTTTCTGGGTTTCTCAGTGCAATATTTAGGGAATGTTCCTATTTGTTTGCCTTTGTCTGCCCATTGTTTATGGCTTTGTACAATTTATTGCTCTAGAGGGTTGAGAAGTATGTGAGGCAGGCATCTGGGCATTCTGCAGACACTTGGTCAGTTGACGGCTATGGCCATACAGCACTTTTGCAATGCAGAGGGTGTGTGACAGAACCTGTCACACACACCCTGCATTGTTTCTTGCTCCCCTAGCTATTTCAGTGTCTGCAGACACTGAAATGCTCATTTTATTTCATTTCAGTGTCCATGGAAAATGCTTTTCAAAAGTGCCGTACAGCACTTTGAGTGCAGGGGGGCATGTTAGATGTGCATGCACTACCTAAACACACCCCCTGCACTCTGTACTCTTCATGTCCCAATAGCCTTAGCAGCAGTGCACCTTCATGAATATGCAAGGTGCACTGCTGTTAATGCTTATGCTAAACGGACACGGTTCACTCCGTGCAGGAATAGCACAATTCCTGCACAGAGTTTATTGAATCCCAGGGACTGTATTTGCAGTCTCCAGAAAGGCTCTAACTTAGTACCTGCTCTGTTCTCCCTTTCTTGAATGATAAAAATACAGCAGTTCCCTTTATTGAATTTAACCATGAATCCGGATGCTCTGCTTCTTAAAAGCACTTGACACTTTGGCACAGAATCTCTGGATTGCCTTGTTTTTGGATCTTGCAGTGACCGTTGAGCTGGCCGTGTTTGTCTCAGGCCTTCAGGGATGGAGGTTGTGTCGCGTGCAGGAACCAGAGCCTGGCTTGTGAGTTTCAGTCTTTGGTGGTGGTCAAAGATTGGTCCAGACATTAGATGATGATGGTGTTGGTGGATAGAGCTGCTGATCTCAGTGAGGAATGTGTGGAAGGAAAAGACTGTTGTGGTCAATGTAAATTGATCGAGCATAAGGTAGTAATGTGCCAGTGGTGATTCAAGGTGAACGGATGGCACTTTGGAACTTTTTGTTGGTGTTTTGGGATGGAGGTGGCAATAGTATTGATGATGTGGATGGTAGGATGGCTGTAGTCACTGAATATCACCTCTGAGTTTGGCATACAATGGTCATTTGTATCTTGAGCCCTTGGATTCTGCTGTTGCTGCTGCTGCTGTTGATCTTGTTGCTGTTGTTAGTATTGCTGTTATGTTTTTTTTTTTTTTGTTTTACTGTAAGTTATGTACGAGGGTAGTGTGACAGAGATGAAGTCTGCAGTGGGAGCGACAGATGCATTTAAGGTGGAGGTGAGATTACATCAAGGATCAGCTCTGAGCCCTTTCTTATTAGCAGTGGTGATGGACAGGTTGACAGACGAGATCAGACAGGAGGCCCCATGGACTATGATGTTTGCAGATGACATTGTGATCTGTAGTGAGAGTAGGGAACAGGTGGAGGAGACCCTGGAGAGATGGAGACATGCTCTAGAGAGGAGAGAAATGAAGGTCAGCAGGACTAAGACAGAATATGTGTGTGTGTGTGTGTGTGTGTGTGTGTGTGTGTGTGTGTGTGTGTGTGTGTGTGTGTGTGTGTGTGTGTGTGTGTGTGTGTGTGTGTGTGTGTGTAACTGATTGGAAGGGTAGTGGAATGGTGAGGATACAGGGAGTAGAGTTGGCTAAGGTGGATGAGTTTAAGTACTTGGGATCAACAATTCAGAGTAACGGTGAGTGTGGAAGAGAGGTGAAGAAGAGAGTACAGGCAGGGTGGAATGGGTGGAGAAGAGTGTCAGGAGTGATCTGTGACAGACAGGTACCAGTAAGAGTGAAAGGGAAGGTCTACAAGAGGGTAGTGAGACCAGCTATGTTGTACGGATTGGAGACGGTGGTATTGACAAAAAGGCAGGAGTCAGAGCTGGAAGTGACAGAGTTAAATATGTTAAGATTTGCACTGGGTGTGACAAGGATGGACAGGATTAGGAATCAGTGTATTAGAGGGTCAGCTCAGGTTGGACGGTTTGGAGACAAAGTCAGAGAGGCGATATTGCATTGGTTTGGACATGTGCTGAGGAGGGAAACGGGGTATATTGGGAAAAGGATGCTAAGGATGGAGCTGCCAGGTAAGAGGAAAAGAGGAAGGCCTAAGATAAGGTTTATGGATGTAGTGAGAGAGGACATGCAGGTGGTTGGTGTGACAGAGCAATATGCAGAGGACAGGAAGAAATAGAAACAGATGATTTGTTGTGGTGACCCCTAACGGGAACAGCTGAAATAGAAGAAGTAAGTTATTGCATATGAGCTTTGAGAAACGTAATTTCATTCAGCTGTGCACTTTCTGCATGGTCTGAATGACAATAAAGTTCTACTTGACTTGACGTGATGATGTTTGGGACAGTACAAACAGTTTTCAATGTTACGTTACAAAACACAAATAAATAATGATATATTAAATTTATAAATAAAACCGAAATACAGCAATAATAAAATAATACAAGAATAAAAATATAAAAGTATAAAAATATATTGCAGATCATGGATTATAAGATTTTATTTTTTTTAGTTTTAAAATGCTGTTCAAATATCACAATTCATTTAGTCCAGGAAAATTTCTGGTAGCAATTTTTAACTGCCATGGGGAACTCCCTAACAAAAAACGTGAACAACATTAAGGTTATATGATTGTGATACTAACATATATAATTGTGATGTGCAATGTAATTTGTGTTTTGAAGATGTCCCAATATTACTTGAGGGATGTAAACATTAGACATTTGCATTTAATAAAATGGTTTGTTGCAGTCAACTTGTGAATAAGCTTGAATATTCCCTACTTCAAATGAATGCTGAGTCATCAATAAATACAAATCCAGTTAAAAATGTAAACAAAGTATAAGATTCATCTCCTTAACTGAAACCAGAGCACACAGACTTCTTAAATTACATCAGATGTCGGTAACAAGAAGAGCTAAACTTGTACTTAACACAATGATATTTAAAGTCGGCAGCCTCCATCAGTGTCCACCATTACCCTCCAAAGTAATAGTCAAAGGCACTTTACTCCCTTACAGCTAGCATGATGCACTGTCGTGAAACAAGAACAGGTTTTGAACAGATCATTGGTGAAAGAACATTGAGTTGTACTGAAGCTTAAAGGACACCTCATCAGGGTCAAATGCAAAAGTTTCAGAGAAAGTGACCAAACATAATTACATAAACTGAAATTTAAGAATTAATTTAGCATGTTCAAATATTTAAACTGCTGACAAAGCATAAAAATGCTTAACTTTAAATATGTATGTATACATGTATTTTATACTTCATGTTTTTTAGATGTAGGTATTTTATAGCTAAGGTTCTATACTCAGCTTTACCAATCGTTAACTCTTATTTTTTATTAATTCTATGGACTTTACATAGTTTGTGTCACTAGCTCCTTCTAAATATGTACCTGTCATGTTCTTAGCTTTGTGTATTTTTCTCTTTAACTTGCCTAAATAATATATAATCATATTACTGATACCTATATTTGCCTTTTTATGACTCTGAGTCATGACTAGGTTAAAAGGCAGTGCATTTAATTGGTAAACAAAAAGAAAAAATGTATAAGTAAATGAATTAATTAATGCAATCACATCTTAGAATATCACTACCTCTCCTCTATTGTAAGCTATACATTATACACATAATATGATTCCTTGCCTATAGACATATTAATGTAAATGCAAATAAATTCTTTCTACTTAGATATCAGATAAGGAAGTAAAAGGAGACATTTTAGTACCACACTTATAAGTTTCTAAATGGAATGGCATGTGTATGAATACAAGCACATGCATATCTTTTATAACACAAGACAGACAAGATACATTACATCTAGGAGCTCAGGTTTTCCTACTCAATGTCGACTACTTATTTAGGGAAAACGTTACCTGCCCTGTGGGACTGTAATATGATTCTAATACACTGGTTACAGTTTCAGTCATACTGCTGGAGAAATGAAGATTATTATTTATTAGTCAGCTCTATAAATGTCTTATTAACAATCCAATATTTTCAAGTTATTTTCATTCAGAAGAGATGTGTGTGATTCATAAACACAGCTTGCAATGCATAAGGCTGGCGCACAGCCAAAAGTCCATATGAAAAGGCATTATTATTCCCAAATGGCCATATACAATACAGGAACAGGTGGGAGATAATCTAGGCAACAGTGCTCTGTACATGAGTACAAATACGTAGCCCGTATGGTAACATTAAGCCATCCACAGAAGCAGTAAATGACATAATGCATACCAAGTGCTTGGTTCACAGGTTCAGCTCTTGCCTGCAATATATTCTATGAGGAGTCTGCACATCTTTCTTGTGCCCATGTAGGTTTTGGCTAGGAGCACTGGTTTCCTCTCACATTCCAAAGAGATGTTGTTAGTATACTGGTAAGCTTCTATATTGTCTGCATGTGTGTGTGTGTGTGTGTGTGTGTGTGTGTGTGTGTGTGTGTGTGTGTGTGTGTGTGCGTGTGTGTGAGTGAGTGTTGTGCGCACACGCGTGTGTGTGCGCACAAGTGTGTATGTGCTTCAACATGTGTCTGCGAATGTGTGTGTGTGTCTGTTTAAGTGTGTGTGAATGTGTGCGTGTGTGTGTGTGTGTTGTGTATGTATGTGTGTGTGTGTGTGTGTGTGTGTGTGTGTGTGTGTGTGTGTGTGTGTGTGTGTTCATCTTGAGATAGGCTGATACTCTGTGCAGCAACAGTTTCACCTTCCTGTGCATATTAAATACCAGGGTAGGTTCCTGGTTCCCTACAACTCTGAATTGGATTAAGTAGTAATCAGAATAACCAAAATGAGTGAACATACGATGATGTTCCGGAGTGTGAAACAGACAACATTTACAATGCTAAGATACATATGCACTAGCCATTGTAAGGGACTGCAGTTTTAGACACTGTTAATGTAGTAGCAGCCCCTGGACATGTAGTGCAATGGCACCTTTTCTGCACCACTTCAGTACAAGGAGGCACTCTCAATTGCCAGTTGTCTACATCAGTCTCATCAGAGAGAAGAAATAGGACTATTTCCAGATGATCTGATACGTAATGTTAACCATCCTAACTACTGACACATTTCAGATATGTACTGAGCACATAACCAGGAACCATCCTAACTGCTGACACATTTCAGATATGTACTGAGCACATAACCAGGAACCATCCTAACCGCCTACACATTTCAGATATGTACTGAGCACATAACCAGGAACCATCCTAACCGCTGACACATTTCAGATATGTACTGAGCACATAACCAGGAGCCATCCTAACCGCTGACACATTTCAGATATGTACTGAGCACATAACCAGGAACCATCCTAACCGCTGACACATTTCAGATATGTACTGAGCACATAACTAGGAACCATCCTAACTGCTGACACATTTCAGATATGTACTGAGCACATAACCAGGAACCATCCTAACCGCTGACACATTTCAGATATGTACTGAGCACATAAGCAGGAACCATCCTAACCTCTGACACATTTCAGATATGTACTGAGCACATAACCAGGAACCATCCTAACCGCTGACACATTTCAGATATGTACTGAGCACATAACCAGGAACCATCCTAACCTCTGACACATTTCAGATATGTACTGAGCACATAACCAGGAACCATCCTAACCGCTGACATATTTCAGATATGTACTGAGCACATATCCGGGAACCATCCTAACTGCTGACACATTTCAGATATGTACTGAGCACATAACCAGGAACCATCCTAACCACTGACACATTTCAGATATGTACTGAGCACATAACCAGGAACCATCCTAACCGCTGACACATTTCAGATATGTACTGAGCACATAACCAGGAACCATCCTAACCGCTGACACATTTCAGATATGTACTGAGCACATAACCAGGAACCATCCTAACTGCTGACACATTTCAGATATGTACTGAGCACATAACCAGGAACCATCCTAACCGCTGACACATTTCAGATATGTACTGAGCACATAACCAGGAACCATCCTAACCTCTGACACATTTCAGATATGTACAGAGCACATAACCAGGAACCATCCTAACCGCTGACACATTTCAGATGTGTACTGAGCACATAACCAGGAACCATCCTAACCGCTGACACATTTCAGATATGTACTGAGCACATAACCAGGAACCATCCTAACTGCTGACACATTTCAGATATGTGCTGACTGCATAACCAGGAACCATCCTAACCACTGACACATTTCAGATGTGTACTGAGCACATAACCAGGACTATGTATTTGTTTATGCGCTGACCACATAACCAGGACTATTTATTTGTTTATGCGTTGACCACATAACCAGGACTACTTATTTGTTTATGCACTGACCACATAACCAGGACTACTTATTTGTTTATGCACTGACCACATAACCAGGACTACTTATTTCTTTTGTTTGTTTGTATGTGATATTTAACTGACCTTTTTCAACCACGACCCAGGGTTCATTGAAACAGCACAAAGGTATGAAGAATACTATATAGAAAAAGAGAAAACAGCTTTTCAAGATAGAAAACATGCTTGCAGTCTATGTAAAATAGGATACTGGATTCCACAATACTTACCCTAAGATTTGTGCTATGAATGCTTGTACTCCTCTGTTCATTGAACAAGTCTGTTATGAAGTTCTGTGTGTGAAACATATTTCCACTGATATTTTGTCACATGTATGTTTACTGTGAATGTTTATTTTATCTTGAGAAATATGGTGTATTTCACATGGGCTGTGATTGAAATTGGTCAGTCTTAATCAATGAACCACCTCAGGAAACAAAACTTAATCAATCATTGAATAAATAGGTTGCCAAGTACAACCATGCTTACATATACAATATTTTTATGCAGCTTGAAATTTCAATAATCTTTAATTAGAGCTGATATATGCTGTTTAGTTTCCTCATTGTAAGCACTGAGCTGAGAGCATAGTCAGATATATGGCAGTAGACCTTTGTATTGTTATCCAGTTTCATGAGAGTAAGTACAAGTGTTATCTTTAAATAGGTGTTCAGTCAGCTTAATTCTGAACCTGTTCCATGTTTATTTTTTTACCACACTTGGAAGATTATTCCATGTTACTGGTCACAGCTTAATGAATATCTTTCACCTATGGTCAGCCTAATGCATAGTTTAACAAGGGTAATGTCTTCATCCTGACTGCCCCTTAGTGAATATGTTTGGTTCCTAATAGTTATTAATTTATTTATCCTTTGCTAACTGGGTTACTCCCACTAGGCTACTGGCCTCTTTTCAAGGGAGAAATAAGGTGGCATTTATACTACTACTAGTACTACGGGGAATGTGCCAGAACATCAGGGAACTTCCTGCATTCATTGCAGCACTGGCTGTGTCCCAAGCAGATGCTCTTGGGAAAGGAGGTGGGATGGCAATGGAGCACAGCGTGCTTAGTGAGAATCAGCTTGAATTGATGAACCAGATACAATTACAGGAGAAAGAGGATACTGTAAAAAGTGAAAAATCTTGTTGCAAGAGAAGAAAGTGAAACCAAAATTATTCAGATTATAGAGGTCCAATCAGGCAGTTTGAAAATATAGAAGTTAATCTGGTAGCTAGAAGATGATCTAGCAGAGAATTTACTGATATAATGGGGAGAGGAGGCCAAAAGACTGTTTGCAGAAGTGCAGGTGGAGAGGAAACTGTGTCTGGAGATTTACAATAAGTGAGAATAAGGAAAACATATGCTGAGATGGTGGGGACAGTTATGAGAAGCAGATTAACAGAAAGACAGGTAATAAAGCATCCAGTGGTGAGAACTGCAAAAACAAGGGTATTGTAACTAATAGATTCTTATATGGGACAAGATTATTACACCATTGGGCTTTAATTATACATTTGAGGAAAGAGACATTTTGCAATGTCACTTTTGAGACTGATAGATTGTTACAGAGGTCTTTTGAAATATTTGAAAAAAAGGGACAATTATTTATGAAATGAGTTTATTGTAATGGGAAAATACAAAATGTTAAAAAAGTTTTTATACAATTTATTAGTGTTGAAATAAGTAAAAGTGATGTCAATATGCTGCAAGAAATGTTTAATAAGTAAAAAAAGTTAAAAAAAACAAAACAAAACATAACAGAGGTGTGCAGGATGAGGTCTGGCAATGTGAAATTTGTTTACAATGCGAGAAAGGGGTAATCTGGCATGTACCAAGTATTGAATTTATTTCAGGAAAGACAGTAGTTTTGAGGTATTGGGGAAAAATGAAATCATATTTCTTTTTTTGGAATTTGCCATATTTAATAAGTGAATGTAAAAAAGGCAATGTGGTAAAAGAAGACATTCTGTGCAAATTAATGGCTCTATATTATTTCCCCGATGGTATATTATTCCAGTGAAAACCTATTCAGCAACCCGTAATCAGTGAAAATTGCATCAGCAATTTGCTGAATTTACTAAGGATAATGAAATAGTTGCCTGAAGCACAATGAACCAACTTTTAGTTAACTCAAACCCACCCAAGTGGGGGGTTTTGTCCCTCACCCCCCAACTATATATACCAACTCTTAGATCACAATACAGTGAAGAAAATGGCAAATTCTGTAGCTGCCCATTGCGCTTTGGGAACTATTTCATTGTCCTTAGTGAATTCAATGAATTGCTGAAGTGATTTTTGCTGATTACGGGTCACTGAATAGGTATTCGTCAGAATACCATTTCAGCGACCTAATATAGACTCCAAAAGAGTTACAGGGGATGATCAAAATTTAAAAAATGGAAATTTTTTGGTTTGATTGTGAAACAGAAAAAGAGGTGGAGAGAGTAGAAGATGGGGAAAAGGAGGATAATTTGGAAAATAAAGATCTGAGTAATAAAAACAGTTAGGAAGAAGAAATCAGAGAAGAAGAAGTAACAAAATAAGTGATAGATAACATGCAAATAAGAACAAGAGATAGAGAAAGTGATATGTAAAATAAATGAAATCTTAAGAGAAGCAGAGCATTCAGGCAAAAATAGGTTTTTGGAAGACAAAAAACATACAGGAAAAATTCAGTTGGAGTGGCGGGAGAGAGAGAGAGAGAGAGTTAAAATAAGGAAAGGAAGTTTAAAAAACCCAGTAAAGTGAAAAATAAAGGTAATGAGGAATGTGAAACTGATATCAGTTAACATAAATATTATAAAAGTCAGGGAAGGTGATTAAGTGCATTTGAATGTTGTGAAAAACAAAAACAAGGAACCATATGGAGATATTGTGGGAAGGGAAAGTAGTTTGGAGTTTAGGGGAGGATAGATATTCAGGAATAGTGGCATTATGGAAAGTAAGTGAGATAAAGATGTTAGATTACATGATATTTGATCAAGGAAGATAAATTGCTATACCCTACTTAACAGGGGAAGATTTTTATAGGATTATTTGGATATATGAATATACTGTGCAAATGGAAAGAGAACTAAGTTCATAATGAGAGAATAATGAAGTAGTAGCTTTGTTAGGCTAATGGAATTATAATGTTAGCGGGAAGAGAAAGAAAACAAACCAGGGAATGTGAAAAATAGTGGAACTGATTAAAATGGGGAATTTATGTAGTATAAGAAATGAAAAAATATATATTTATTAGTGAGAATTTAAAGACAGAAATAGATTTTCTGTTGTTTTCAAAAGAATTGAAGAAGACAGAAAGTGAACCACAGTGAATGGAGCTTCCGATCATTTAACTGTACGCATAGAATTTGGGAAAATGAAAATGTGATTCATGAAGAGAAAGGCTACAAAAACACTACCAAGGAATGTGTTGGATTTGGGATTGAAACTTGAAAAGTTATGGAAAGGTCACATTAAGATGAGGGCATTTTATGACATGTGGGAAGAATGTTGAGTGGCGTGTAAAGAAAAGTACGAGAAAGCATTTATTCATTGACATTTGTTTACTGGGAAAGTCCAAGTGGGCACAGGTGCCTCTTTTCATGGAAGACCCAGGGAGAAAAGCTCCAAGGCATCATATTTAATACAATCAATATTTACAATAACACATTTTATAATGCAGTTTCAGTGAATGCATGCCATAATAGTCAGTATAATAACTTTTGTACTGACATTCACAAACTTTAAATTTATAAGCCTTATAGTGAGACTTTACAGATAGAATAGTGGTGTATAAGACAGATAGCAGTAATTTAAGAAATATAGTAGAGCAAGGTATTAGAGGAGATAAGCAAGTCTGAGTGTTAACAAAGAAGTAGTGATGGAATAGTAATTTGGTTGTTTAAGGAATACAATAAAGTGAGATGTTAGTGAGTTAGTGCTTTACAGGGAGGTATAAGAACGGTGATGAAGAGGTTAGAGAGCTATGTCCCAGACGAACAGAAGGGATAAAGCCAAAAGGCAGAGAAGTCTTTTAGTAATTGTTTGAAAGATGAAGGTATGTGATAGACCCGATTGATACAGGAACTTTATTCCAAGTTCTAGCCACACTATTGGAGTCAAGACTGACCCCAGCAGCCCTTTGTGGGTTATAGATTGTAAGCAGTTGTTTATTATTTGGCCAAAGGGAATGGTTTGGAAGTTAATATTTCAGGGGGGTTTTAATTGCTGGGCAGGTGGATGGGGTATGCATGATTTTATGGGTTAAGTTGAGCTGAATATACTATAGATATTGAAGAAGCTTGAGCTGGTAAAATGTTTTAGTGCTAAACAGTGGTGTGTCCAGTAAGATTTGCTGCAAGCCACTCCAGCAACTTTGCTATAGCACCGTTCAAGTTTAGAACTAAGTGAAACTTGAAGGTTGGTTATGAGAGAGGGTAAGAGGAAAGTGGTAGCTACAGTTACCTTGGCAGAGTCTGCAAAGAATTTCTTTATTCTGTATAAGGTGCCTAGTTTTTTGATGAGCTTTCTTGGTGCTGTTGTGGACACGTAGATTGACTGTTGATTGTTATGCAAAGTAGTTTTTATATGTGGGGTAACTTCAATCATGGTATCGTTTAAGAAAGAAATTTTAAAGTTGTTTTTTTCATGGTAATGGGATTTTGGAAAAAAAGAGAAGTAATTCAGTTTTTTTGGGATTTAGTAGCAGGTGATTATCCTGTAGCCAGCATTCAACAGCATTAAAAGCTTCATGAGTAATCCTCTGAAAATGTATTAGGTTGTCAGAAATGCACATTACAGTAGAATCGTCAGCTCATTGTATGAGGGAAGCTTGCTAAGAGAGTTTCTATAAATTGTTAGTGAATATATTAAATATTAGAGGGCTGAGAAGGAGCCTGTGACACAGCAGTATTGACAGGAAGGAAGGGCTAAAGGTGGACAACCATTTGATAGACTGCTATCTATTGGTTAAGTAGTTTTTAAATCAGAGTAATAGGGCTGTGTTAGCCCAAGGGATAACAGCTGGAAGAGGAGTTTTTGGTGATAGAGAAGATCAAAAGCTTTATTGAGGTCAAGGAATACAAGGGAAACAAGTTTACCTTTGTCTCTGGCTTTTGTTATAGTACCTCAAAGGTTAATATGGGTGTGGTAATGCTATGGATGGGTCTAAAACCATGCTGCATGGGGGTTAGGAGCTTTTCTTGAAGAATATGTTCAAGAAGTTGCTTGTGAATTCACTTCTCCAGAATACTTCACAAAGGGGATAATATTGTGATAGGTCTGAAATTAATGAGGTTCCTCCTTTATGAAGTGAGATGATGAATTTGTTTCCATAGTGAAGGAACATATGATTCCTTGAGAGCTCTGTTAGTTAGAAGAGACACAGGATAGGCTATGGAACTGGCAGCTAGCTTGAGGTATTCTGCTGGGAGATTATTTATTTATTTGATATTTGTTTGCCAGGATAATCTGACTAGATCAAAAAGAACCTCATTTCAGTGGAGGCCCGGGGAGATAATCTCCAAATTACAGAGATATACAAACTTTAAACAAATAACAAATATACAGAAATGTGGAATTAAAAAAAGTTGCAAGAAGCTTAATACAGATTTACAAATAAAGAAAAAATATACAAAAAAGTAAATTGCTGTGAGCGTTTAGTAAGTAGTCAAAAATAACCAAAAAGTACAAGTAAAAAGATAGAGTTAGAAGAAGTTCATAAGAATATAGATAGATTCAATATGGACTCATCTGGAGAAAAGGTTAGCCTGGATTGTCACAATGGCACAGCCAGGAGTCAATTGTATTGTTTCAGCAAGGATTTAAAGGCAAGAAGGTTAGAAGTAGCTCTAACAGCCAGTGGAGGAGAATTCCAAGCTTTTGCAACATGGTAGGAGTACAGGCTTTGTCCAGTTGACTTAGATTGTTTGGATATAGTGAGAAGATCTTTATCTGTGGATCTAAGTGATCTCTTGGTTTGTATGACTTAATGATGTTGTTTAGAGCTGGACAGGCTAGGGGGTTGTAGACTATGTTATGGAGTGTTATAAGTTGGCTATAAAGTAAGTAGTTGTTATTTTGTAAGTATTTCATTAGCTGAATATGAACAGATTTTTCCATTATTTTCGAGATAGGAGAAAGTATGGCTATGGGATGAAAATTTGTAAGTTCCATGGAATTACCACCTTTGTGAATGGGGATGATATGGGCTATTTCAAGATGTCAGATACTTTAGATTCAGATATAGATTGACTTATCAGGATGTTGACAGGGTAAGCAGTAGAGTTAGCTGTTAATTTTAGTTAAGTAGGTGGAAGGTTGTCAGCAGAGGTAAATCAAGGTTTGAATTTGAGCAGTAATCTTTTTATGAGACTTGTAGGGTTAAGGCTGAAGAGAGAAATGGGTATTGCTCTCAGAAGTGGTTGCTGTGCAATGAGTGAGGGAGGGTTGGTCAGTTGAGAGGTGAAAATGTAGGGTAAGCAAAGGAGAAGACAGACAGGTATTACTTGTTTTAGAGATAAGATTGGCTATAGACTGTGTGAATTGAATATTAAAATCTTCAGCAATTTATAGGCTGGGGCATTGAGTGAAATCTTGGATTCCTTCTTGGTTCTGGGATGGAGTAGAGTTGAGCTAGTGGACCGGAATTTTTTGGATTAGTTGTTTTTTTTTTTTCTGGATTATCTACTGAAGGAGAAAAGGGTTTCAGTTTCAGGAGCAGTAATTTGATGTAGAAAGTTAGGATGAGTTTTAGGGTGAAATGGGGGGTATTTGCTGTCTGAGGAGAGGCCACATCAGGATTGTGGGGAGGAAAATCGTTAGTAAGGGCTTTAAATGCTGGAGTTTATCTCACATGTATAACTTCTTGTTACTATATTCTTATAAGTAATACTCTTTGTGAAATTTCTGTAATTTTTTACCTGTATATGGACCTTCTCTCCTTAGGTCTCTGGCTCAGTTGGACTAACCCAGTTAACAAATGACAATAAGTAAATAAATATTTTGTATAAAATTTGTGTTACAGTGGGCAGCTATTTCAGAGGGAGTGTTGTTTGGGGCACGATTAGGAGTGGTGGATATTCCTGGGTGGAGTATATTATCAATAGAAGACTAGAATTTTTTAGGGTTGGAAGACTGATTTAGTAAGAGGTTGCTGAAGTAGATTTTTTAGTCTGTGATAATCTGTCTTTTAGTACAGTTACATAGTTCTTTAAAGTGCTGTGGGTTCTAACTATGTGTTGTTTGACATGATGGGTACTGAGTCTGTTTTGCATATACAGAGAAGTGATCACTGAAGGAATCAGAGAGGGTAGTAAAGGAGACAAACTGGGTGGAATTGGACACCAATATCAAGTCAAGAACTGAACCATTGGTTTTGGGGATAGTTAGAATGTGTGGGGGAGTAAATGAGATGAGTGAATCCAAATAGGTTTAGGCTAGTTGATGATTATTTTGATAGTTTTTGTTAATTTAAAAGAATGAGTAATAAGTTCACACAGACAAGCCAATCAGTACAAACTAAAAGAAAAATCTAGCCAAGCTGGACTTTCCACTGTATGATTCCTTAAAACCTTTTGTATTCAAGGTAACATGTGATATATGCAAATGACCACTTACGGACTTCAGGTGTTTCAGCTATATGGCAGTTCTGAATGTACATGACCTTTTACCTTTTGAAGTCTGTTATGGACAACTTCAGGCCAATAAAGCTAAATCCCACTAGCTGTGGACATGCATGTTTCAGTCTTCCTATGGCATTGTCAGCATACCATAAGTAGAAAGCTTGGCTAACGTTTGGAAACACAGGGTTGTCATACCCAGCTGATGTCCATAACCATTAGGGTGTCTGCAAATTATCCCAGCTAACAAACTAAAATAATGAGTACCAAGGTCACACAGACCAATCAGTAAAAACTAAAATAAAAATTTAGCTAAGCTAGACTTTCCACTGTGTGATTTTGTAGACACCTTAATGGTTATGGACATCAGCTGGGTACAACAACCCTGTGTTTCCAATGTTAACCAACCTTTCTACTTATGTTGTGCTGATGAGGCCATATGAAGGCTGAAACATGCACGTCTACAGCTAGTAGAGTCTGGCTTTATTGACCTGAATTTGTCCATAACAGACTTAAAAAGGTAAACAAAGTCATGGACATTCAGAACTGCCATGTAGCTGAAACACCTGATGTCATTATGTGGTCATTTGCATATATCCCATGTTATCTCTCATGCAAGATGTTTTAAGGAATCACACAGTGGAAAATCTAGCTTGGCTAGATTCTTCTTTTAGTTTTTGTTAATTTGGTATATATAGCTGTTGAAATGAAATTAAGGAAAATATGAAAAGGTGACTATAAGAAAGTGGTGAGGGATATTAATGAAAAGATAAGGAAGTATACATAAGGTTATGTAAGAGAGTGTCAAATAAAAAAAATGAAAAGAACTGTGTAGAATGTATGTAAGTAGCAATATTACGCAAAAGCAAGGAAGGATGGAAGAACTATCCCCCTTTTTTGGTAAATATGATAGAAAAAATAAATTATAAGAAATTTGAATGATCAGGAAGAAAATTAGAAATATAGTCCAAAGGAAATGATGATCATTATAGAAAAAAATATTTTTAAAATATGTTTAAAATTAATGAAGAAGGGGTTGGGAGGGTGGCCTAATGGTTAAGGTGTTTGCCTTACAAACACAAGGTACAGGGTTTGAATCTCACAGGGGATAACTGGCTAGGCTTAAAATGGCTCGCAAGGGCAGTTAGCCTAGTAATAACCTATGAACCTATGAACCTATGAAAACAGTGCGGAAGGTAAAAATCGATGAGAAGTGTAGTATGTTATTAAATAAAGATATTAATGTTGAAGGAATGGATGAAGTAATGAAGGTGGTGAATGTAGAATCTGTGCCAGGAAAAGAATGAAGTGGGTATAGAATACATAAGGAGATGGAGGAAGAATGGAAGAAGATATTTATTAATGTATTAAATGAATGGTAAAAAAGTACAAACAGGGAAGGTGTTTGTAGAGGGATGGCAAGATTGATTTGGAAAAAGGGAAAAAGAAATTAAAGGAAAACCAGGATACTGGTAAGTTGTTTAATATGCGTTATAATATTTTAATGAAAGTATACAGAGAATATTAGAAAAATGTTATGCAGGAATATGCAGGTGAAGTGATTGTTTGCATAGAAGAAAGACAGAGTAAGGGAATTGGTAGTGGGAGAAGTTGTGGATGATACTTTAACAAGGAAAGCTGATGTTAAGTTAATGGCAGAAGACATAGTGAAGATTTAAGATAGGGTTAATCAAAAGGCTGTATGGGTTATAATGAACTCATATGGAATGAAAGGAATTTTTTTGAATGTAACTAGGTCAACATAGATTGATAAGAATAATGTTCGATGGATTGATATCTAAAGAAATAAGAATAGAAAGGGGTTTAAGACTAGGCTGTCCTATTTATAGGGGATTATTTATTTTGATAATGAATGTTATAACTGAACAAATAGGGAATACATTTTCTGAGCCAAGTCATTATGTAGAGGGAATGCCTATTATGTTAAATTATTCAGATGATTTGGTATTAGTGATGAGGAATAAGGGTTGGATGAGAGACGTATTAACTAAGCAAGGTTTAAAGATAGGGAAAGACAAAAATAGAGGGATAGGAGGTGTGATGTCTTCAAAAAAGAGATTTACATTGTAGGGATACAATTTGGAGGGGAAGAGGAGATTAAAGAACAATGGGGAAATCAGAAATTAGATAAAGAGCATTATTGATTTTTGGAAGGTGTTTAGGAGTTAATTTAAGGAAAAAAGAGAAGTTTATGAATTAAGTGTTATTTGGTAAAACAGGGTATTTAGGAAGGATCTACATGATACCTACTAATAAGGAAAATGATTTATTATAGCATTTTTTCTATGGAATATTGGGATCAAGATTAAACCCGGTTAAGAGAGGCAGATTATATAATAAGGAGGATAAAGGGAGGTTTAATAACTCGAATAGTGTATTTAGCTTCATTAAAATTATTTTATGAAATTAAGAAAATAAAAGGAAGATAAACAGGTATAATAGGTGAAGTAATATGGCAAAACCATATACAATTTTGAGAGAGTATGAAAAAAGAGGAAGAGTATGAAAAAATATAGAAAACATGCAAATAAGGAATTGACAAAATAAGATAATCTTGTGGAAGACAGATATTGAGGAAATGAATATTAAAAGAAGAATATGGTCTGAAAAGTTATTAAACATTTTATTGTATTGCTCCATATGAAAATGTGGATGAAAGCATGAAATTATCAATAAGGAATAGAAAAGAGAGATTCAGAAACATATTATGTGTGCATGCCATTTTATGGAGATTGAATATGAACAGGTTTCCTGTGAAAGGACAAATGTTATATAACATTTTGAGTCAAAGGTTATGTTATAAATTTAAAGATGTAAAGATATAAGAGCATGATTTTATTGTCATGTGAAGGATTAATAAGATGTGCATTGATTATGAAAAATATTTTGAGAAAAAAAATAAAATTGATATGGATGTGATTTTATATCGGTATTATAAACGGGTCCACTTCATTTCACTGAAAACACACTTCACTGAAACTCATTTTGTTGAAAACTCATTTCACTGAAAATCAGATGCTTGAGCACAATTCACTGAAAGGTCACTTCACTGAAAACTCATTTGACTGAAACTCATTTCGTTGAAAGGTATATGCCCTGTTCCCCACTGTAGTGTGATCCTGGAGTTAGTATATATAGTAAGGGGTGGGGGCACAGCCCCCCACATTGGGGGGGTGGGGGAATAACCCCCCACCTATTTTAAGCATTGCAAACCATAGACATGGATACTTACAAGTTGAATGAATAACTCTTTCCTGAAGATAATATATACCCAAACTATGAGGGGTGATATGCTACTCCCCCTCACACCCTCCAATGTGGGGGGCTGTGTCCCACACACCCCCTTACTATATTTGGGTACAGGGCATATACCTTTCAACAAAATGAATTTCAGTCAAATAAGTTTTCAGTGAAGTGAGTTTTCAGTGAATTGTGCTCAGACAACTGATTTTCAGTGAAATGAGTTTTCAATGAAAGGAGTTTCAGTGAAGTGTGTTTTCAGTGAAACAAAGAAGACCCTTATAAACATATCGAAAAGACAGATGTACAAATTTTGGATACAAATGTCTGGAATTTCATGGAAAATATGGAGATCAGAAAAAGAAGAGGTTTTGTTTAATAAGAAGTGGGTTTTGTGGAAGTGATATAGAGTATTACAAGTGGCTGTGGAAAAGGTATGGGGAGGATAAAATATTAAAAGGGTGGGCAGGAAAAGATATGAATGAATATATGTGAATATATAACTATGTAAATGTGTGAAGTTTTGTATATAGTCAGTGGAAATTGTGGACTTGATGTGTGTGTATGGTAATTTGAATAAAAAAAATGTTTAGAACCCCTTATCTTTTTTGGTAGGTATGGTGGGACTTTTTACATCCACCAGAGCTACCACCAACTCAAGCAGATGGGACCTCAGTTTAAGATCTCATCCAAAGGATGGCATAGCCAGGAGTGAAGCACTCCGTTATTCTGCAATGCAGTGTCAACCTAGAGAGGCTGGAGTTCTAATCCTAGAACTGGCAAGTGTGTATGTGTGTGTGAATCATGTGCTATCTAGCTCATACCATTTTCACTCGTGCATGGACTGAGCAATACCAGATAGAACCAAGATGCTGTCCTCTAACAAAAGGAAGCCAATCTAGTAGTCCCCTGCCATAAACAAGCTGTACAACAGAAGGAAGAAACTGTTGCAGAAAAGAAGAAGAACCCAGAATTCAAAAAACTCCCTCACCAGCCTCAGTAGAAAGCTGAGAACCCTCATAAAATCTTCCAAAGCTAGTTATAAAAACAAAATTGTCAAAGATTCGAAAGACAGCCACAAGGCATTCTATAGCTATGTCAAGAATCTAAATGGCAATACTCAGATCTGCTCTGAGCTACAGCAGAATGGCACTAGCTATACTGATCCCAAGGATATTACCAATATCCTGGCAAATAGATTCAGTGCCCCCTAAAGGGCCTATCTCAATATTGAAACAATACCAAATGTTGGTAATCATGGCCACTCAGGTAAAACACACACTCTCCAAAGCCAAGAATACAGCATCCATGGGACCAGACAACATCCTGGGCTGTGTACTGCATGAATGACAAAATAAACTGGCACCTCACCTATGTGCCATGTTTACTCATAGCCTCACCTCAGGCTTCGTACCCACAGAGTGACGCACAGCTACAGTCATCCCACTCCACAAGGGATGATCCACTTTGGATCCCAGGAACTACCACCCCATCAGTCTGACGAGCCTGATCTGCAAGGCCATGGAATGTATTATCATGGAATTTATAAACAAAGACATTGGCAAACTTCAAACACTGGACCCTACCCAGTTTGGGTTCATGAAGGGCTGATCTTGCCTCCTGAACCTGATCGACTTCTTCAAATCAGTCTCCAGAGCTGTGGACGAGGGTAAGGTGGTTCACACAGCCTACATGTACCTCGACAAGGCTTTTGACACTATCCCCCACTCTGGAATCATAGATAAACTTACTAAATTGGGCATTAATCCGTACATCACTCAATGGATTGCAAACTGGCTTACTGATAGAACACACATTGTAAAAGTAGCCAACTCCAAATCCAGCTTCAGACAAGTGACAAGTGGTGTAGTTCAGGATTCTGTCCTGGGACCACTCTTGTTTGGCATCTACGTCTCTGAAGGCCAAGGGACTCTGGCTTACAAAGTTTGCAGATGACTGTAAGCTGGGAGCCATTATTGAATCCCCAAATGATGTGGATATACTACAAAAGGGCCTTACCAAAACAGATGCCTGGTTCCAGAGCCATGGGCTCAAGCTAAATGCCAAAAAAATTATAATTGTCCCCTTTGGGAAAAACCACGTACCTGTGAACTACCACATGGGTGGCAGTAGAGTAAACACTGAAAGTGTGATAAGAGACCTAGGGACACAGGTGGACAGTGGTCTCACCTTTGATAACCACATAGCCACAGCAGTTAGAAAATCCTTCTATGTGGCACACCTCATCACCTGGCTTTTCATCCAGAAAAAAGGAGGTCATTGTCCCTCTGTATTCATCCCTCATTAGACCCATTATAGAATACAATGCCCCATTTGGTATGTACCTCACAAGACATCTGCAACAACTAGAAAGGCCATAGAAATACCTCACAAAAAGAATCACAGGCCTAAAGCAGATGCCTTATGCTGACCATCTAAAGAAACTCCAGCTATACTCTGTCACGTATCACCTACTCAGAAGCGATCTCTGCCTAACATACAAGGCCATGTCAAACCCAGAGTTGTTGGGCATGCTACACTTAAAGAAATCCCAATCCCTCTGAGCCACATGCTCCAGGGATCTTAACCTTGTCAAAACGATGAATAGAACATGCTGGAGGGATAGGTTCCTGACCCAGAGACTCCCCATACTCTGGAATAGGTTGCCCATACATGTCAGGCAGAGCGCCACAATGGCCCTCTTCAAGAGGAAGCTTGATGATTGGATGGGAGATAGGAAATTCACCCCGGGGATCACATCAGCCCTGCTAGACAGGGGTCCAGGAAAGTAAATATTTGTGGGAAGCAATAGCCAGGGAATCATAGCGGCTTGTATAGGCCCTAAGGCCAATAGCCTAGTACCTACCTATGAACCTATGAAACTATCTACATGGTGTGGGAATAGAACCTGCAACATTCTGCACCAAAGGTTAGTTTGCATCACTGAAACTATTTATTGACTGATTTTCTTACAGAAAGATTGCCCAGATTTAATGATTTTAAATAGAAAAGAGTTAAATAGTAGTGTAGCCCTACTTTGTCCATTTAAGTACTGAAAACATTTTAGAAGGCTGCAGTGGTAGATATATGTATGAATGAGTAGGACCAACTGACATTTTATTTTCAGCTAAGTGTATTGCTTGTACATTGGTGCTAAAGTGAAGGCCATATTCAATTTTGTGGATGAGGAATTTTCTATATAGGGCTTGACAGGGAATGGGTGAAAGGATATAGGATATCTTGTAACATAGTTTTACAATTTAATGACTGGGAAATCATTTTACTGACTGTCTTGTTGGTATGTGCTGTGAAAGTTAAATTAGAGGATGTTATTCTTTCTGTTATCTTTTAGAAGTAGGGACAGATTAACTAGTTTTGAGAAGGAGCATGTAACGTAACACTAGGTTTATTGGGGGTGATCATTACCCTGTTCTATATGTCCTGTTATTGAATGCAGTCAACAGTACTTTTGCTAGAGTCAGTGATGCTCACATCCAAACCCTTAAGGTATTGTCCCAGCTGTGCTATGGAAAAGCTCTTTAATTTTCCCAAAAATGAACTGGCAGCAGGACTGTCCCTGGTTCCATGGCTTGTGCAGATAGTGTCACGTTAGTAAGAGAACATCATTTATAGCGCAGTGAGACAATACTAATGACGGATGGTGCTGACACCTACCTTGATCCATAGGATGCGACTGGACAGGAAGTCCACTGAGGCTGCAAAACAGAGTTGGCTGGTTTTGTAAATCTGGTATCTGCAAACATACCATCTCATGGACATTATTTGGTGTCCACATATCTCCCAACATAAACGTGATGAAGTGTTATAAAGCTTGTGAAACTGCAATATTAGGACAGCCTGGAGTAGTGTTAATTGAATGTCTTGCCTGAGAGATCACATTCAGGACTCATGCACATTGTGGTCAATTCCCTGCAATGTTTTACCTATCTAAATATCTGCTCAAATGCAGTCTCAAGATATGAGCATACTCTACTAGAATACAACCAAAGCTACATCCACAGCACAATAGAAAATTAACTGTTGTGGAGGCACACAACTGGTACTGTCATGTGTACCTAAAGTACAGAAAGGGCAATGGAACATTCCCCACCCAATATGTCAGAGTCTGAAGCATTAATAGTCTTGTGCATGTCACCGTATGTGCACAGGCCTCCTGTTCAAACACACTAGCAGAAAATGCCCAGCAACATGCAACTAAATAGTGCAGTTTATGCATTCACATCATACTGTGTCCCTGTTACTTTAGATACTTGCAACTAACTCGAAGCAAGAAGGTCTGTATCCACCTCTGACTGAACACTGTTATGGAACTTGGACAGGTTATGCAGTCACAGTTTCTATACTGTAAATGACCAAAAGAGAACTGGCTAAAAAGTGCAGATGAGAGAGTGAGACAGTTGTAAAACAATTTATTTTATTGAAAGTTAAGTCCTTTCACCCCTGGCTTCGGGTCTTCATCAGAGCTAAAATACAAATCATTAAGACTAGTATTTATAATACAAATTCATTCAAACTTGTTAAAAAAACAGCAAATCACTATGTAATCTTTGAATTAACACCTATTACAATAGTTTTTCATGGTTAAGCAAATTAAATTAAAGAAATACTTGCACTATGAAAACACAGGACAATTAAATTACAAGAAAATACCTATGCATATTTAAGATATTGCACACAATAATGATAACAAATTGAAAATTATGAAACACTGATAAAAAAAATTAAACGAGTCTATCAGGTTCACACCTTAGCTGCACTTAATTTTAATAAACTAGCTAGTGAAACAGTATCATTTAACCCTGGTTTTTCACTTGCATCTAACCTCACTTGCCAGAGTCAATCCCTGTATTACACAGTATGTTCCCAGGGACCACTTTTTGAGTTTTTCACTACCTGTTCCAAAATAAAAAATAGAACTTTTTATTTCCTTCACATACAATGCCTGTATAAGGCGTTTGTGTCTTTCTTATTATGTACATTGTAATAATGTTCATAAATACAACTATTGAGGGGACATTCACTCTTCCCAACATATAAATAATAACAGAATCCACAAAATGCCAAATATACTACCCCCTGGGGTTTTGCAATTAAATTCCTGATAGAATCGAAAAGTATATTTTAAACTTTGCAACTCAATAATTTCTTCATGTATAAAACTGCATTGTTTGCATGGTCTGCATTTCCTTGTCCCTTTCTTCCAACCTTGGCAACTTATGGGTTGATCTAATCCACCTTTTTCATCTTTTCTTTTAAGTTATTATCCCACGGATTCAGCAAACTTCAGTGCGGGTATAGCTTACTCCTGCATGGAAGGGATCATTCCTGTACAGCACGACAGCGTGCCATGCATATTCATGAAGGCGCACTGCCATGCTGTTAAACAGATGCAGTTCTGTGT
This sequence comes from Protopterus annectens, assembly GCF_019279795.1. Taxonomy (NCBI): domain Eukaryota; kingdom Metazoa; phylum Chordata; order Ceratodontiformes; family Protopteridae; genus Protopterus; species Protopterus annectens. The sequence goes on along the minus strand of NC_056749.1, from coordinate 102,058,462 downwards.
ATGAGTGCAGGGGGTGTGTCTGAGAGCAGTGCTCTCACAATACACATGCCCCCTGCACACTTTAGAATTGCCGTTCGGCAATTTAAAATGAGCGAGAACACTTGTAACACCCACAACCAGTGAGGCTAAGAAATCTGGTCAAATACACAAGGGACAATTATCCCTACCAAGGCAAAAGTTGATAGAATAATACATGTAGCATGAGCACATAGCGCACACCTCCCAACTCGTCAGAGTAAGGAATGTGGACAAAGCCATAATGGACAATCGTCCCACAAAGCAGAAAGTTGATAGAATAACTGGTTCAACATTAGCATGGATATTCTGAAGGGTAAAAATAATAAAACACAACAAATAAATTTTTTTTATACATGCAATAAAGTTTAAGCATAGCTGTGTGGGTGTGCCTGTTGTTTAGCTGCACTTAGTCCAGCTTAAAAAGCATAAGAAGTTAAATAGCGAGACACATCCAAAATAAGCAGTATTGCAATAGTGTAGTTGTTAGAGCATATGTTTTACAAACAGCCATTCTTGGTTCGATCCCCACTGTAACCAATTTGCATTTTACATGTGAAAGCAGTACATAAACATTTTTTTATAAATAGCTACTAAATAACATATATTTGTCAACCAGAGTACTGTAGTAGGTCCAGATGTGAGGTGCCAGTTTAATAAAGTTGTGAAACCCCCATATAAACACAAGTGCCCCATACAGTATCGTTACACACAAATAAATGTAATGAAAGCACATTGGGGGATGTCAGGGACAGTAACAAAAATTATAATATGTAATGAATGATGAATCAATCCCATACACTAGATAGTCTATAAAATAAAAAATAAGCAATACTAAGCACTGCACAGCTTAGCTGACCGGGTGTAAGCATTGCATACAAATGAATGGTAAGCAATGAATAGCCCAGCTAAATGGATTTTCCCATTGGTAAGCAATGCTGAACCTTGCCACTTTAAGCACTGCCAACCTTAGCTAAGCAGGTTTGCTCATAGCTTAGCTTAGCTCAGCATATTCAAAACTGTCCAATCATGGCAAAGGGCAAGAAATCAGATGTATTTAAACCCCACATGTGAGAATACAGCTCATAACTGTTTGCAACTTCCCACTGTAGGCAGTAAGGCAGGTGTTGGTGAGGGCATGCGCTTTTGGGCACAGCGCTGGGGCATACAGGAGTCCAAGGTCATGGTAGGACTCCTGGTAAAAAACATTATGAGAGACTGTTGCAAGGCCAGTACCAGGGCTCCCAATATAAAGTGGAAGCCTGAGACTGTCTCATCCATGATCTCACCAGTGCCACTGGTATTCCTCAGACTGGTAAGCAGGTCTGGCACCACTATGCCAACTTGAAGCAGAGGAAGAGGGAGCTCTTGGGTGAGTGGTTCCAAAAAGCAAGGCAAAGGGGTGATGTCGCAGCAGTGTGTAAGTATTCATATCAATAACTGCTTACCAAAGTCTAGCCTGAGTACGTGATAGATAGGTATGCCTAAATATTTCTCTATTCCCTTTACAGCTGCAGCTGAGTGGGCTGTGAATCAGAAAACCTATGCCAGTAGGTTGCAAAGGCTGCATTGTGAGGCTGGTGCATAACAATCCTGCTTGTAGTAGTCATACCAAATAAATATAAAGTAGTAGAAATTCACCTGGCAGTATAAAAACTGTGTATGGGTTGTACTAAATAAACCAGACAATATGACAGTAATAGTCCCATATAGGTGATATTTAAATAAAACCATAACTGCCTGGCAATAAAGTTCTAAATCTTGGACTGGTTGTGTTTACTCTGGTATTGTATGGCGTTTAGTGTTGCATTCTCTGAATAGTAATGTTGTGTTGACCACTTTTACCCACACTGTGCTATATAATAAATATGTCTAGGAATATCTGTATAAGACTGTTGTAAGGACAAGGTTAGATTGTACAACCAAGAGAGACTTAGAAAACTGTGAACTAACAAACAGAAGTTTCTAAATAGCTCACTCTGATGAAATACGAATTGTTGTATTTTTAGCACACACAGCCATGGTTCGAATTCTGGGAGTGGTACTAAGCTGTCTGCATAATCATACCTCTCAACTGTACAGATTTTTGCAGAATGTCCAGATAATTGTCTCATATTCCAAATAAAAAATCCCAGGCACTCACAGCTGCAGGCAATAAGTATAAAAGTCTAGTGTGAATCCAGTAAAGAAATCCAAATGGCACAGTTGTATCAAAAGTTTAATAGTAAGTGCTTCTGCGGTACACCTGACCGCTTCCTCAGACTATAAAAATACATATACCAACATATTTAAATACTAAAATATAACCAATCACAAATAATTAATTATTCACTCATTAAGGATTTAAAGCAATATGCTCACATATAATAAAATACTTAAAAACAAACAGGCATCATTTCAGTGTTTAAGTGCACAACTTTTTAAAAATAGTTTCAAAGAAACTTTAGTGTTTAAGCCAGGTGGTTTATCTGCTTTGAAGAATATTATCCACCTTTGCTCATTAACTTCTGTAATGTTTCTTAAATCCCCTCCCCTCATATTGACATGTATAATTTCTAACACAAAAACTTTAAAACCATTGTCATTCCCTTTTCCTATAACATGATGTGCCAAGGCATTTTCCAACTTTTTATTCTTAATATTTCAAAAGTGCTCTAGTATCCTCTCTTTTAAAGTGCAGTTGGTTTTACCTATATAATACATATAACATGTTGTACAAAAGCTAATTATATTCTTAGTTGTACAATCTGCATAAAAATGAAATTTGATTTTGGTACTCAGCTGATGATGTATAAACTGTCTACCACTAAAAATCTGCCTACATGCTAGGCAACCTCTGCAAGGATAGGTTCCTAGCCTGTGTGAATATAAAGTTTTCTTCCCATAACTACCCTTATAACAAAGATGTCTTTTTAGGGACTTATTGTTCATAAAAGAAAAATGTGGTTGACTAGTTATGTTATTTTTTAATTCATCTATTGTAATCAGAATATTCCAATTTCTTTTTATAATGTTGCAAAAAATGGCTACATAATTTGAGTACGGTAGTGTTACTCTTAGATAATTACTTGTAACCTGATTACCAGTCGCCAGTTTCCTTTTATTTACATCATCTCTAACATCGTGTTGGCTATAGTGTGGTCTACATCTATTTTGTCTATATGTCCATGCGTCATTAATACACTTTACTATATCTTTCTCCTTATAGCCCCTGTCTAAAAACTCTTGCTTAAGATTTATTAAAGCTAATTCTAATTGTGAATCCTCATTACGTGGATGTAAAACTCGATACACTTGTCCTTTTAATACATTACGTTTTACATCATTAGGGTATATACTTTTGTTAAGTAATAAATTATTTTTCCTCATTAGTTTTCTATATAAACTAGTTTTTATTCCTTGTAATGCATCCTTGTTTACCTTAATGTCCAAAAAAATCAATCTCATAACTCAAATATTTATAGGTAAATTTTAAAAAATCAGTTGTTTCATGTAAATACACAATAAATTCTTTTAAACTTTCTTCTGCATCATTCCCAAACATAAAAATGTCATCTACAAAACGTACATACCATTTTATAGAGTCCTTGAAATTTTCATTTTGAAGAATTACATTAGTCTCTCATTGCACTAGGGCAAGGTTGGCGTAGCTATTGGCACATGCTGTGCCCATAGCCATGCCAACCTTTTTATATAACCTTTTATAAATATAAATATATCTATACAAGGATAAATATATATTAACATAATATATTCATATATATCAATATATATCTAGGTACATATATATCTATACATAAATATACATATACAGAGATATCTGCATATATATATATATATATATATATATATATATATATATATATATATATACAGACATACATAGATATACATATGTAGCTATATATGCGTACACACACACACACACACACACACATATATATAATATATAATATATATATTATATATATATATATATATATATATATATATATATATATATAGTTGTTTCTTTCGGCTTTTCCTGGTTAGAAATGCCACAGCGAACTCCGGTCCGCTAATGATTGGTAGTTGATTTTTACGTGCCAAGTTACCAGCCCTGATGCACAACCTTCAATGAAGGTATGCCCATTCACGCATGTCTCCACGCAGAAGATGCTCTAGCTGAGAATTGAACCGGACAGCGTCTTACTGTGAGGTGACAATGCTACCGCAGCACCACCACCGTGACCCATGGTAGTCATGCTGTGGTAGCGTTGTCACCTCACAGCAAGACGTTGTCACGTTCGATTCTCAGCTAGAACATCTTCTGTGTGGAGGCATGCGTGAATGGGCGTGCCTTCATTGAAGGTTGTGTGTCAGGGCTGGTAACTCGCGTAAAATCACTACCAAACATTAGCGGACGAGTTCCTGTGGCTAACCGGGATAAGCCAAAAGACACAACAAATATATATATATATATATATATATATGTATATATATGGGTGTACTTTCCTATAATGAAAATTCACTTTTTCAAAATGGGAAAGCACATCCCCACTTAAGCGAAAGTGCACTTTAATGAAAGTGCACTTTTGCTTAAGCTCACTAGACCGAACCTACCACACCATAATGGAGGACATTGATAAATGGGCTATGTCCTCCACTGTGGTGCGATAATCATGGACCTTAGGGTTAAAGCACAGGTCAAGGTAAGGGGATAGCCCTACTAACTATCCCCTTACCCTAACCTGTGCCCTAACCCTAAGGTCCGTGACTATCATACCACAGTGGAGGAAAACGCACAATTTGGAATGTCCTCCACTGTTGTGTGGTAGTCACGAACCTTAGGGTTAGGGCAAGGGTTAGGGTAAGGTGATAGCTAGTCGGGCTATCCCCTTACTGTGACCCGTGCCGTAACCCTAAGGTCAGTGACTGCTAGCCCGTTTGGTCTAGCACATTCGAAAAAATGCACTTCTGCATTAGTGTGGGCAAACATTACCCCGCACTTCCACCCCCAAGGACCAATCACAGTACCAGTACACCACCAAGCACCCCAGTATTACTGTAGCACAGGTTAAAACACCACTGGCCAAGGCCCAGAATACAGCTTCTATGGGACCTGAGAATATCCCTGTGTTCTACATGAACTACAGAGTGACCTGGCACCTTACCCGTATGCTCTGTTCAAGCACAGCCTCACCTCAGGCTTTGTCTCTACTGAAGTATACACTGCTGCAGTCACCCCTCTCCACAAATGAGGTGTAACTACAAACCTTGGGAAATACCACCCCAACTACCTGACAAGTCTGTTATGCAAAGCTATGGAATGCATCATGCATCTATTAAAGAGGAATATGGGAATCTGCAGACTGAGGATCCTACACAGTTTTCCTCTGTGAAGGATAGGTCATACCTGCTCATTCCACCTGGTCACCTTCTTGGTGTCAATCACCTGAGCTGGGGATGAAGGCAAGGTGACATATACAGCCTACATTGATCTGGCCAAAGCCTTTGATAACATTCCCCACTCACTAACTAGGTGGGAACAGAGGCACAAACACAAGGGTAGATTGGACATACTGGTGTCATACATTGAGACAGTTGCAGATGTCACTGGGTTTGTTGTAACATCCTTTATGAGGAATATGACGTCAGTAATACCCATAGATGTGGTATTTACTAAATGCATTCATCAGAGTCCACAACTGATTTACCAAGGACACCAACTGTCTGGTGAGCACACATAACATAACAGGCAGACATGTGGCCAGTCTGTGGACAGCATGCCAGTGGAGAGGTATGTCAGAGACATATCACTGTGAGTCGTGACACCACACACTAAATGCATGTCCACACAAACCCTGTCATTCTATCAATCCACCATGTGTATAACAGCACTGATGACATAGAATCTGTTCACAAATCTGGGGATATGTCCCCATGTTGGTTGGCTGTCTCCACATGTCCTGTCCTGTGACATATTGCCACCCATGTGAATCTGTAGACCACTGCCTCTGTAATATCCCTCACACAGGCATAGAAATTGTGCAAGACCCACATTAAGGACTGTCCCATATGTCGGAGCTAGCAGCAGTGTGTAACTTACATAATGGTATGGCCATAGCAATACCTGACAACTGCACATCTGTACTAGAACAGACAGAAAGTAGATAGCCAACAGGTTATGCATTAGGATGAATGTTTTGAAAGATACACGTCTGAAACTGAAAGGTATGCCATTACTGCATGACAGCAGACCTCAATGACATGTCCAAAAAACATAATAGTCTACAGTTAATATCAATATATCAGATCAATATCCAATAGGAGATACATATAAACGTACAGCTCAAACACCAAGAACATGATAGTCAGTACTCAGAGTCCAGCTTTGCATGCAGGGGTGTATGGTTCCAGCACTACAATCTGCAATCTACTCTTAGTTGAAAAAACACTGTTAAAAGTACTAATGTATTGATACATTATGTGTTAAACTATTTCTGTCAACCAGTGCATTGTAGCTGGTGTAACATGCAAGTGTGACTGCATATAATCTGGAATACTACCCATGTATGAAACAAATCAAAAGAGAAAAGATTGTGGTACTACCCATTTATACCCAGGTGTCCTATACAGTATACTCACGCCCCTTGCAACTGTAATGACAGTACATAGAAGCATGTTATGTACAGGAAATGAAATACACTTCTTAAAGCTGTCATTACCTTGCTATTTTATCAGACTGGAATGTGATTACTGGTTACCATGGCTGACCTATGTGCATTGTTTAAATATAAATGCTAAGCGGATTTGCGGACTGGTAAGTGAAGCTTACACGGTGTAAGCGCTTATTTGTTTAACCATACAATAGCACCGCTTAGCTTCGTGCAAACCCACACAAACCCACTTAAAACCACTTTAAATTGCCTTAATCACCCTGTCTCTATTAGCCCTTGTTCTTCCCAGCAACAAAATAAATAGCTCATACAGGACTTGATCCCAGGACCCTGTACACTATAGTCACAGCACCTAACCACTAAGTTATGAGGATGTTTGTTCCTTTTTTAAATATAGCATTCAGTACACATACAAGCATCAATACAATACAATACAATACACATACAAGCAGTGAACAACTGCTTTGACTACTACAACTGTTCAGTACTTTTAAGTGAAAATAGTGTTGAATCAGTCATGTTCTTATATGTAAATATGCACATTTCAGATAATATGGTGGGATACATCTGAGAAGGTACAGACAACACTCATGTTTACACATAAAAGGATATATATTGATCATTAGCTCATTCTAATTCAGAGAGAACATCTGAGAAGGCCAACCCACTTAGTTTCTTTCCTTCTGTTCCTCCTTTCTCCCTTTCTTACAAAAAAGAATTGCCTGAACCTCCTTGTGTTCTGATTAAGCTTCTCAAATATTTTGAAAATATAGACTATATTTCAATGCATTTATTAAAACTATATTTGCCTTAATATTGCTACAACTCAAGTGCTCTAGGTTGCACTGCATCTGAATTGTTTTAGTGTGTTTTAGCTGCTTTTCTGTATATATAGACTTTTCTGTATATGTAGACTAGCTACTTATTCTATTGTATTACTGCCTCTTGAATAATTTTTCAGTTGTGCTATTGCCTTGCTTCATTCAAAAAGTTTTAAATTACTAATTTTGTAGAGTTTTAATTGCATTTACTGTTTAAGGCTACACACTCAAGTGCGCTAGCCTTTTCTGTGTTTATTTACTGTATTATTGCATTGTTTATCCTGTTTTAACCAAAAAAAAAAAAAAAATACAAACTTGCTTGCTCATTTCCCACCTTTCCTAGCTAGTATAGTCCAGATCCCAAGCTTTGTTAGTTTCAGGACTTTATTTTCTGTGTTCAGAGCTGTCCAGACCTTGCTGTGGTAGAGGAAAGTCCTACTGCTTACCAGTGGGAGTGGTGAGCATTGTACTGCCTATCTAACACTGAAGGAGTGGTTTCTAGCTCTGAAATTGTAATTTTATTAGGCATTTTGGGCCGATTTCTATCCCTTTCAACTTTCTGGCTTAAAAACAGTTGTGTCTCTGCATTTTCCGCATCGTGCAGCACCGCGGGGCTACTGTTAAACTATTCCAGGTGCCAGAAAGTCTGCTCTTCAAATTTTCCCTTAGAACTAGCTGGTTTCTCAATGGTAGCACTAAAATCTGAACCCCTGTGACTAGCACTTGCTCTAGAACCTGCTGGAAAGCACTAGGAAGCCTTAAACCAATACCAGCACTCAACTCTTCTTGTTAATAAGGAGAAATTAATTGTAGGCACTAAACTGCCTATAACTGCAAAGTACCCTGCAAAGGTAAGGGAAGACAGCTCTTGTACTTTACAAAAAGGCACCTAAACAGGCATGTCCAAGGGTCAGCTTCCGGTGATTTCTCCTGTCCACCTGGTGAATCTGGGCATACTGGGGCAATGCGGCAACTGCCTCATTTACACAGACAATCCTCTCCTCCTACCACCCAACACTGCAACCTGTGAGAGATGCACTTACATAGCCAAACTGGAAGCAAAGCTCTCTCCACCCAAGATTGTGCTAGACAGTCAGGAAGAGAAGGTTAACACCTGCACTACACCTCAAGCAACACATAGCCATTCATAAACCACACCATCAACACCCACGCATAGCAACACTAAACCCACATATGCAGAGGCCCTTAACATTAACCTGTCCAAGTAACAAGGACCTCTGAAGCTGAAATGCAAACAAACACCAATCACAACCAAAATGTCACATAACTCACAACACCAGTGTGCCACCCAACAACAGCCCCTAAGGCAAGACAATGTACCCAACACTTTAGTCATAGGTGACTCTATAGTCTGAGCAAGGAGAAAATTACAGTCAGCTGCCTGTTGGGTCCAGAATCCACCACATAATGCATGCACTCAAGTCACTCCACAACAAGTACAAATATGACTCTGTCATTGTCCATGTTGGAGTGAATGACTTGAGATGTACCTCCCTGGACTGCATGAAAAGAGACATGGAAGAGATATCGGATCATGTGGCCCAGGCAGGTATGACCCTAGCCCTGAGTAGCATCCTGCCTTCTCCCAGAATTATACCACAGTATAAGGGCAAAATTATTGACTTCAACAATCAGCTAAGCTTCTGGTGTCATTCAAAGGGGATCCAATATCTGTCTGCCTGGGACGACATGATCGACAGACCACGATGCTTTGCCAGAGATAGTCGGCACCTGTCACCCCTGGGATTCAGGTTACTGGCTAAAGCTCTTGCCATCCATATAATGCCTTTTGTAGGCAAGGTTCAAAAGACAAAACCACCACTGTAACAGATACAAGCATGCAAAATCTGAAGGTAAAGCTACTCAATGTTAGAAGTCTAAACCTCAAAATGCACACACTCTATGTACTCCTAAAAATGGAGAACATCAATATCTGTGCAGTAACTGAGACCTGATTCAAGGCTTCAGAGAGCACCCCTGCAATACCAGGCTACAACCCTTACCACACTTTTCGGCCACCAAACCAAGACCAAAACACTAAAGGTGGAGGAGTGTCCATATTGACCAATGATATTCACACCTCCAGTCTAGTTGCCCAACACAATGCATCTGAAATTCTCCAGATGTAACTAACACTAGGTAAGACTGCAATCCAAATTGTACCTTTTTTATTTATTTATTTCCAGTTTGATAACCGGGGAAGTCCACTGGGCCCGAAAGCCCATTTTCAGTGGATGCCCGGGGAGAAAAGCTCCATGATAATACATTACACACAAAAACACTCTGTGTTCTAATAGCATAATACTTTAACAATCTCCAAAAAGAATGAAGTACATTGGGCAGTATACATAAGAAAATGATATATTAATGCAACTGTAATGTTAGTAGAGTAAGAAAGAAAAAAGGAAATTATGGATAGAGTTTGAATGCAAGAGCAGAGAAGCATGGGAGAAGTGAAGGAGAAGCAAATAAATTAAAGGAGAAGAGGTGTCCAGAAGAGGATAGAAAAAGAACAGATAAACTAATGTTCATTTTGTGATGGAGAACACCTTGAGAAAAAGGCAAAAGATTTAAAGGTGAGAGTAAGCATACAAGTGGGCAGTGGGATGAGAGCACTTGAAGGAAAATAAAGGGTTTAATCATGGAGGAAGGAGGAGATAATGAAGAAGAGGGAGGGGAGCTAAGGAGAGTGTCTGAAGAAGGGGAACCGGGGGGGTGGAACTAGGATATATTGACATCTAGGTAGGAAGTACACAATTACATTTCCAATTTTGGGAGAGGTGAGAATGGAGAAGAGATTTGAAGTGTTCATAGTTTGTAGTGGCTCTTAGAAGGGAAGGAAGTGAGTTCCATTTTTTTGCTGTAGTATAGGAAAGTAGGAGTTGGCCAGGGGGTCGTTTGGGTTTGTATACTGAAATAAGATTTTGGTGGCTAGATCTTAGGGGCCTTGGAGGAGTGTATATGGTGAAGGTATTAGATAATGCTGGGCAAGCAGTGGGTTTAAAGATTAGTTTGTGTGCAGTAGTAAGTTGGAGGAAATTGAGTTGACTAGGGAGTTCTAGCCATTGAAGACTACGGAGGCAGATGCAATGGTGTGTAGAATGAGCGGAGTTAGTAGCGAATTTGGCAATTTTGTAGTAGCAACTTTCAAGTTTTGAGGAGATAGAAGTGGAGAGATTGGATAGAAGAGGAGCACCATACAGTAGAGAAGGGAGAAGGAAGGTAGTGGCGAGAGTTTGTCTTGAAGATGGAGTAAGAAAGTTTGCATTTCTATAAAGCATACCGACCTTCTGATGAGTTTTTTTTATGTTTAGTTGAATATGGTTATTAAATTTCAGGTGTTCATCAATGGTAACTCCGAGTAATTTAGCACTACTGACAACTTCTATTGAGGACTGGGAGAGGCTGGAAATTATGAAGGATGACTTATCAAGACTCAGAGCTTTTGAGGGGGAGAAGAGAATGATGTGGGATTTATTGGCATTAAGGGAAAGATGATTTTGAAGCATCCAATTTTCTGTGGTTGTGAAGGCCAATTGGGTTTTGGCTTGGAGCTCGGAAAGGCTCTTGCTACAAATCCCCCACCATGCCCCAAGATTCTCACTACACCTTTCCAAACATACTGGAAAATATTAAGATACAACCAAACACCCTAATACTGAGTAATTTCAACTACCCTGTCATTAACTGGGAAAACTACTCGGGTACCAACACCTTTTCCCAACGGTTCTTGGAATTCATAAATTCCAATAGCCTGGATCAACTAATCCATTGTCCCACCAGGGGCTCCAATATCCTAGACCTGGTCATTACCAACATGGGAGATAGATGCTCCACACCAGTGGTCACCCCCTCATTAGTCAGGTCTGACCATAAGCAAATCACCCTTGACATCCACATATCACCCCCCCCACACCAGTAAGGGAACCCCTGTAAAAAACTTCTCCAAAGCCAACTTCATGCTACTTAAGTCAGAAGTGACAAACTTCATGGCACCCATGCAGGTGTGAAAGCTGAAAGTTCGATTGTTGAATCTTACACTAAGGCACTGTTTGAACACATCCACTCGTGCATGAATCGTGCCATCCCGAATAGAACCAAGACAATCTCCTACAAAAAAAGTAAGCCAATATGGTGGTTCCCTGCCATAGAAAAACTATACAACAGAAGTAAGAAGCTGTTGCAGAAAAGATGAAAATCCCAGGTTGCAAAAAACTCCATTATCAGCCTCAATAAGAAGCTAAGATCCCTCATAAAATCCTCCAAAGCTAGTTACGAAAATAAAATTGCCAAAGATTCTAAAGACAATCACAAGGCATTCTATAGTTATGTCAAGAATCTAAATGGCAATGCTCAGATCTGCTCTGAGCTACAACAGAATGGCATTAAATATACTGATCCCAAGGATATTGCCAATATCCTGGCAGATCGATTTAGTGCCAGCTTCACCCCCTCCTACCCCCTAAAGAGCCTATCTCAATACCAAAAGATTGCCAAATTCCAGTAATCACGGCCACACAGGTAGAAACTGCACTCTCCAAAGCTAAGAATACATCATCCATGGAACCAGATCCCAGGCTGTGTACTGCATGAACTACAAAATGAACTGGCACCTCACCTAAGTGTCATGTTTAAACATACTCTCACCTCAGGCTTCATGCCCACTGAGTGGCGCACAGCTAGTTATCCCACTCTACAAGGGGGGATCTGCCTTGGATCCCAGGAACTACCATCCCATCAGTCCGACAAGCCTGATCTGCAAGGGCATGGAACACATTATCATGGAACTTATAAACAAAGAAATTGTCAACCTTCAAACACTGGACCTCACCCAGTTTGGGTTCGTGAAGGGCCGATCTTGTCTCCTGAACCCTTCGAATCACATTTGCAGAGCTGTGGATAATGGTAAGTTGGTTCACACAGCATATCTGGACCTCGCCAAGGGTTTCAACACCATCCCCCACTCTGGAATAATAGATAAACTTACTAAGCTATGCATAAATCCCTACGTCACTTGATGGGTTGCCAACTGACGTACTGACAGAACCCAGACTGTAAAAGTAGCCAACTCCAAATCCAGCTCCAGACAAGTGACAAGTGGAGTACCACAGGGTTCAGTCCTGGGATCGCTCTTGTTCAGCATCTACTTCTCTGAAGTACAGGCCAGCACTAAGGGATTCTGGCTAACAAAGTTTGCAGATGACTGCAAACTGGGAGCCATTATTGAATCCACAAATTATGTGGATATTCTACAAAAGGGCCTTACAGAAAGATGCTTGGTGCCAGAGCCATGGGATCAAGCTTAATGACAAGAAATGTATAGTTATCCCCTTTGGGAAAAAACATGTACCCATGAATTACCACATAGGTGGCAGTACACTAAACACTGAAAGTGTGATGAGAGACTTAGGGACACAGGTGGACAATGGTCTCACCTTCGATAACCACATCACCACAACAGTCAGGAAATCCTTCTATGTGGCACACCTCATCATCAAGGGCTTTTCATCCCTCATTAGACTCATTATAGTGTACAACACCGCACCATTTGGTATGTACCTCACAAGACATCTGCAACAGCTGGAAAGGCCACAGAAATACCTCACTAAAAGAATCACAGGCCTAAAGCATATGCCCTATGCTGACCATCTAAAAAAACTCCAGCTATACTCTGTGGCATATCGTCTACTCAGAGGCGATCTCTGCTTAACATACAAGGCCATATCAGACACTGAGCTGTTGCACATGCTACACTTAAAGAAATCCCAGTCGCTCAGAGCCACATGCTCCAGGACTCTAAACCTTGTCATCACAATAAACAAAATATGCTGGAGGGATAGGTTCCTGACCCAGAGACTTCCCATACTCTGGAATAGATTGCCCATACATGTCAAGCAGAGTGACTCTTTGGCCCTCTTCAAAAGGAACCTTGACGATTGGATGGGAGAAAGGAAATTCACCCCGGGGATCATGTCAGTTGCCCTGCCAGACAGGGATCCAGGGAAATAAATAGTGTGGGAAGAAATAGCCAGGGAATTGTTATGGCTAGGCTTGTATAGGCCCTAGGGCTGATAGCTTAGTACCAACCTATGAACCTATGAACCTATGGTCCTATCTCCACACACACACACACACACACACACACACACACACACACACACACACACACACACACACACACATACAAAATCACAGTTGTCAAGACCAGAACTCTTATCTAACTACTTTGTGACACTACAGTATTACGCAGTTATCACAAGCACCACAGAGCTTATAGGGGTGTGACTTGGCTGATGGTTTATTTCAAGGTGACTGACACCAGCAGGAGTGCTAACATGGACAATGGGAAGTGTAGTGTGTGTGAATGGGCCATAAATCATTCCTTTGGAAACACACACACACAATCAATCACACACAACTTTACATTTGACCCGAATGAGTATACAAATGCTAGATGAATACTGATTTGTACTATCATGTTACACAGTTATCACAAGCACCACAGACACTATAGGGCTGAGGGCTACTAAAAGGAATGTGTACAGTGATTGACATCAGCACATCATGTGATATTGGCCAATTGGATGTGTAGTGGGTGGGACAGGCCTCATAATGGAATTCTCTCTGTCACTGTCTGTCTCTTTCTTACCCACATCTCTGTGTGTGCATGTTTGACATATTATAGTGTGTTGGCCATGGATATGTGTGAGTATGCTTATCCAATGTGTGTATGAAGCATGAATGCTGTACAATTTGCTGTGTGCGCAGACATCTGCGAATGACAGATATGTATAGTGCACTGTGTTGTCAGACATGGGCTTCATTTCTCTAAGTGTAGGAGCATGCCCAATATGACCTTCTGTATTGAGTGTGTGAATCCATTCCAGGAAGGGTTGTACTCCAGTCCAGGGTTTGGTGTTCTACACATACAGCTAGTAACCTGTTTCTGCAGGATATCTGTAGATGGGTTGACAATATGGAGTCACAATGGATAGGGGGCTACTGTAACTATTGCTGTCTGTGCTGCTTGTGTTACATGGTTGGTGTTAGCAGAGATATTCAGATATATATACTGTTTTACACTGTGATGTATTATGTCATCAACTACTGACAGATATAATTATTTGCTCACAGTTGTTTACTAGGAAATACAAGATGAATGAAGCTGAGACCAGTATTGTGGTCTACAGCCTGCACATTCTTGCACACTCCTGCCATTCTCGAGGGGGGGGCTACTATGGTGTCTGAGTATCCCCTTCTTGTACATATATTGACTTAACAGACTGGCCATATCCTGCTGTGGCCATACCTCTCAGCTGTACAGATTTACCCAGGTTACCCAGAGGCAGGGCTTATATATATGGTCAGTTCCTCTTCACATTGTGGTTTACGAGCAGGTTTGTAGCCACCCATTACTGGGTTTGCAGGCAGGGGTAGTATAAGCACACATCAGAGTTTCAGACTATACACACTCCATGACATCCATGCGTCTACACCCCCCTTTCTGTTATTCTATCCTCTACCTAACATTATGCGAGCGATATCTGAGAAGTATCGCTATAGTTGACCCTTCATCCCATCGGTATTTATGGATTGGTCCACAGTTCATGCAGTGGGACATGGGGGGGTGCTACTGGGATTTGTCAACATGGCCTTGCATTTGTGTTCTGTTGACTGTGTTAGGTTGTTAGTTTTGATCTCATGTGATACCATACATTGGCACTACAAGTGAGGCACAAGCCTTTGACAGAGAACTGTAGGCCATTTGGGAGTGATGCAGGCCATCTGTAACAGGCCACTGCATTCTGTCACTCCTACATTCCCAGGATGTGAGCCTGTGGATTCTCCTGGGGTGACAGAGTAAGTGTGTGAGGTGTTAATGGCAATAGTTCCTGTCCATATTGATCCATTAGTCTGGATGCAGGCAGGGTGCTGCTTACAGCTAAGGATACACCTGCATAGGACAGCTCTTCAGCATGCTGCATTCTGTGGGTATTCCCATACAGAAGTGGGGTCATACTGTACTCATTCCCAACAGCAAGGATATGACCTGTGATAAACCTGTGGCTGATGCTGGAGTGAGCTGAGTGCATGTGTGATATGGAAGCTACTTGCAGCTGACTCACAGATATACCTGGGACATTCCCTTTATGCTGTCTTGTGCAGGGACATAGGCAGTCTCTCATTACTTCATAACTGTGCCTTTTGTGGTCTGCCAGTGATTGGCCAGACTACATCAATATTCTATGCTACACAGACAACTAATGTGCTGCTAACCTGTATGTACAATTCCAAAGGTGTGTGCAGCTGACAGTGAAATTTTATGCACTCTGTCTAGGGTACTTCCACCTGTGTACTGTGTGTATGAATGGGCCTACATTCATGGCATGTTCATCTTTCAGACGGTGACAGATATTGACATCTGGACGGTGAGTATGGATGACTGCTGACCTGGGTATTGCTGAGAAGCATTGTGTTTGGCACTGGAGTTGTTGGAACATGGCCCTGACAATCACAGTACTGGCCATAGGCCACCGAGACACAACCCTCCATGCCTACATGCTGACCACTTCCAGACAATATTGAACACACAACAACCTAACACACAGACCACTGCATATTGTACACATGCAACAATCTATCCTGTAGATTGGGCCAGCTCAAGTAATCTGTGCTCCACTGATACTACTCCTAACCCTTACATGTTACTGCATTTCTACATAGGATTTTTTTTGGGGGGGGACACTATCCTGTAGATTGTGCCAGCTAGGGTAATCTGTGCTCCACTGATACTACTCCTCACACTTACATGTTACTGCATTTCTACATAGGATTGTGGGGGGGGCACACTATCCTGTAGATTGGGCCAGCATCGGTAATCTGTGCTCCACTGATACTACTCCTCCCACTTACATGTTACTGCATTTCTACATAGGATTGTGGGGGAGCACACCTGGCAACTTTAAACTGTGCTATGACTGTACTGGTATGTCAGGTACTCTGTTGGCTTCCACATCATTTTATATTCTGACTTAGTCCAAAGAGAGTTCTGTGCTATACCAAAGTCCAACCAAACGAAGCAAACAAATGTATATCCAAAAGTTATACCTCTTAAGCCAGCCCTCAAGAATAGGCGGGTTTTTCATTAGTCTGTCATTAGTCAATGTTTCTTTTAAAAAGATTTGGTTGTATTGAGTGTTTTATCTGATGAAGGGTTGTTACCCGAAAGCGCTCATCTTGTTTGCATCTTTGTGTTTTAATAAATTTTGAATACATAGCAGTGTCCTGCCCGCGTTTTTGGATATATATTCTGACTTATCATGTAGATTGGAGGGGTATCAGTGGAGTACAGATCTTAGGTTTTATTGACCTACATTTCAGTTTCAGACTTCTTACCCTTCAGAACTAACATACAACTGCCAGACCTGTTGCAGTCTGTCTGTGTAGGTCTGGAGGGTGGCCTGTTCACCATTGCCATCAATTGGAGGGCTTAGCCCAGCCTTTCTTTATGGTCATCTACACCTGTCCTGCTGGCTGAGGCTGGTGGTGGGTATGTGAACCTCACTGACATGCATGTGTGTGTCATATGGACATACATTTGGGCCACCACATGTGCTGCAGTGGGATTTGTCACCTTGTCTAGTACTGCCTAGTATGTTGACACCAGTATTTGTTATGGATTTCACTATCTGCTGCCATCCCATTCAGCCACCTTATTCCTTTGCATGCTCACGTCCATACCATAGATACAACTATCAGAGCATACTACTCCATTCAGTAATTGATAGGAAGAGTGACTTACCTTGTGGCTGGGCCAGTATTGAGGACAGTGCTGTAGGGCTCACTATGTCAGATGCACATAGTACACTCCCTATACATGGTAAAGCACAGGTAGTGTCATGTTTGGCATCCCTTTTACTGTATGTGTGAGTCTGAGAGAGGTGCCATTCACTGGTTCCCTACCATGTCAGTGTATGTGCTATGCATTGCCTCTTTGCCAAGGCCTGGGCATACTGGACACACCTCCTTCTGCCTACATGGGGAGGCTCAGGTGGTTCCTCCGCCGAGTCCCTCTGTGCCTGTGCTGGCCTTGGCAATGGTGGGGGGCTTTGTGGCCCTGCCCCGTGCTGTTCCTGTTGCAGCTGTTTCTGCAGGATCATATCGTGTAGCATGGCACATACTATGAACATTTGTGTACATGTAACTGGGGAGTACTGCAAAGCTCCACTGGATATATCCAGGCAGTGGAACTGTGACTTGAGCATCCCAAACACATGCTCTATTATGATTCTGGTTTGTGCATGTGCCTCATTATGGAGTTCTTGTTCAGGTGTGTGTGCATTTCTGAGTGGTATCGTCAGCCACGGCTCCAGTGCATAGCCAGCTTCCCCCACTAGGTGGCCATAAGGGATATCCCCACTGGCAAATGACTGGTACAGCTGTATCATATGCCAGATGTAGGAGTTGTGATAGCTTCCAGGGCTGCCAGCACACACATTCAAGATAATGCCCTGGGCATTGCACATGACCTGACAGTTGATGGAGGGGAAGCCCTTGTGGTTTATGTCGACCCTACCCCACTCGCCAGGTGGTGCTTTGATGTGTATGTGTTTGCAGTCTATACCACCCACTACCTCAGAGTATTTTGCTCTTTGGTGGAAAAGATGCATACTGCTGGTCAATGCCTCACGGGTGATGTGGAAATATATGTGCTCACCGGCATGTGCTGACATGGCATCCAGGAACTGGAGGATTAATCTGGATTCTGATGCCTGTGAGATCTCCCTGATATCCCCAGTTGCCCTTTGGAATGTACTTGTGGCTAGTATTCTTAAGCCTACACATACATTGGTATCCACTGTGATGGGTTCCCCTCTGTTGGTTCGGTGTGTGAGGCATGGCCGGCACAGCTCAACAATTTGCTGTAGGAGGTCCCTGTACACCCTATAGTGCTCTACTATATCCAGCTCATGTAGCCCCTGGTAGGTTACCCTGGATCTGTACACTCTTCTCCTTCTCCTCACTGTGGGTTCGTCATCAGCATTGTCATCCTCACCACCCTCAGCCTTTTCACATATTGATGTATGAGAGTGACAGCAGCCCCTATCATTTTGTTAGCTTTGTCAGGTAAAAGTTCCCTGTCTGTGTACTCCTGTGGTATAGAGTTTGTGGGAAAAACCAGAGTGAATGGGGTTTGCTAAGTTTATAGTACTGTGCTGGGCTGGGCTGCTGCCTGTGTAATTTGCTGATTCTGATACATTTCACCTGCCAGCTATGCTAGTTCTCCTTGATTGCCTTCCTACTGCTGTTTTCCCTTCCCATTGCCTCCTGTTTAAGCCCCGAGGCCTACGCAGTGCTCACATGTGAACTGAGCTGCTATTTCCTGTTTTTCCTTTTTTTTTTTTGGTTTAAAACATGGTGCACACCCATTTAAGCAGGGAAAACACTACTAAACAATGTGAGACACACCCCTTTCCTTAGCTCTGCTTAGCTAAGAGCAAACACGGGCCGCAGGGTCCAATAAGGTTACACCGAGCATGACTCAATCCCTACTAAGTCATCCTCTTGTCCTACCTACATGGCTCCCTATTCCTGCACCTGCATGATTAAGTGCAGGCTTCTAGTAGATAGAAATCTGTGATTCAGTATAGGTCCCTTTATTTGCATACTCCAGTGTGCACATCCATAGTTAAAATTTCCAAGCATACCCTTTCCCCTTGGAAACCAGAGCTCCCTTGTCTTGTTTACATTCTGCCTGCCATTGAATATAATGGCAGAATGCACATTTATGTTAAATGGCAGTTTTTCCTCTGTTTTTTTTTTATTTTCAGCAACTCTGTGTTTGCGCACCATTGCAATTAGCTTAAATGGCCGAGATCGGCCAAAAAAAATAAAAGTTTTATTTTTATAATAATTATGTTGATTTTAATGCCAATGGTGTTATATTTGGCCATTGGCTTGTCTGTTCTACATAATACATGCTTTTCATGAGCTGTCATGCCTCTGTTTTGTCAGATGCAAAGGATCTGCTTCAAACACATTCCAATTCCTTTTAGTAAAATATAACTCATAACTTAAACTGCAAATCCTTTCCTCGTTAACACTAGGCTCTCATTTAGTATTATCTGGTAATCTTTTACTTAAAAGTGGGGAACACTTAATGCATCTATCCTTAATCATTTCATCATGGAGGTTATTTAGCATTTTCTCTGGATAACCTCTTTCAGTAAACATTTGTTTTAATACCCTTAGTTCATGGTTCTTCATCAGGAATAAACCTGGCCAACTGAACCATTTGGCCCTTAACCAAACTTTTCTTTTCCTTGAACGGATGGCAACTGTTGAATTAGAAAAAGTTGGTTTCTATACAATTTAGACTTGAGATCCTGCTTATTAAAGTATTTTATTATTAGTAAAGCCAAATAATTAATACTCTGATTAGAAAAGTTGTAGGTGAATTTCAAAAACTTGGTGGTACCATTGATGTAATCAATACATTCTTTTAATTAAACATCATCTCCACTCCAAATTATACATATATCACCCAAAAACCTTTAATAGGTTACCAGATGGGGACTAAATGTTGAAATGAAAACATATGCCTGCTCCCAGTTGAATTACAATATAGCAGCTCTACGACATTTCAATTGTCGATGAATTGAAGCATAGAGCTATTATATTGTAATTCAAATGTGAATGTTTAATTTTGTGCATCTGTGATAAATTGTCTTACGTTTGTAAGATTATTCTCACATGACACATATGATATACTTTATTTTATTTTACCATTTTTATTGTGCAATTATAATGGACTGGTTCACTTTAAGGGGATGAAACGTGTTTTTCAATTACTTAATTTGGTAAAAGGTGTTGAGTTTAATTCCTGCAAGGGGTTGATCAAAGGGAGTTTTTAAAGGTCACAAGCACATTTTTAATTTTGAAAAAAATCTTTTTTTAAGGATGAAAGTTCTCAGTTCTTGTTTTGTGTATCAGTTTGTTTTAAGAAATTGCTGAGTGGTTTGCAGCACTTTGCTTTATTGTTTTTTAAAGTACAAATAAGATTACTTTCTTACATGATGAAAACTCTCAGATGATTTTCCATATCTAGAGACTAAGACAGTCATGACTTACCTGTTACATTGCAATATTATTGTGGATATGTTGCATAGTATATTGATAGCAATGTTTTTAGATACATATTTAGATATAGCTAGCTAGGTGAATAGATAGAAAGATAAATATTCAGCTTTGACATATAAACTAATTTTAGCCTGCAACTTCTGTAGTTAAGAGTAGAATCAATTTTATAGTATCAGTCAATCACTATATAAATGAATGGTGTCTCACACTTATTGTAGTTATAGCTGCCCTAATGATGACATGTTGCATCTTCCACCTGGTGTCATTGGAGTTATATACAATGCAGTGAAAGCATAGCATATGATGGATATGATATATATTAATAGATTTTTATATACCTGCAAGAGACAGAACAAAAATAAAATGTAAAAGGTATTAGTGCTACAAATATAAAATGCAACGCAAATGTAAAGGTTGACTGGTTACTAGACAGTTATCTTCAGGTGAAAATTATTTATAAGCACTGCACATATTCATGTGTCTGTTCCAGTAAAAGCAATATGAAAATATGCCGGATTCGAAAAGATTAACAGAAAAATCTTTGGATTTTCCAATTCTCATAGTAAAAAGTATTATTAGTGATATTGCTATACAGATAGCACTACAGCTTCCTTCAAGGAGAAATCTTGTTCAAGTAGTGAACCAATATTGGCATAAAATCACTTGTTTGGAATGTATGGATATGTATTATACCATGACCCCCCCAAAACGTGCACGCTGATTGGCCAGCGTGCCCATTGTAAATCGAGATATACTAATGGAAAAAGGTCCGGTTGCCCGGACTTCTTTCCATTAGTATAACTCGTTTTTTTAAAACACTGTCTCGGAGATCTCCGTTGCTTATTTTAAAGCTGTCTCGCTATGTTAAACCCATTTAACATAGCGAGACAGTGTTTTAAAAAAAAGCAATGGAGAAAGCAAGATCTCCGTTGCTTTTTTTTAGTGTCTCGCTATGTTAAATGAGTTTAACATAGCGAGACAGTTTTAAAATAAGCAACGGAGATGTCCGCTGTTTATTTTAAAACTGTCTCGCTATGTTAAACTCATTTAACATAGCGAGACACTAAAAAAAAAGCAACGGAGATCTTGCTTTCTCCGTTGCTTTTGCCCACAGCTCTGATGTACTGCGCAGGCGCAGTACATCAGAACCGCGGATGCCAGACATCTGCGGAAGGGCAGTAAACAGGCATTATACTATGCCATTATTTAAGAAAAGTAACAGTTTCTTTTCTTAAATAATGTCATGGTATAATAGCAATAGCCCACGCCTGGGTGTGGGTAATGCTAAATTACCCACGGTTGGCTTTGTTTGGTCCCTCGGGCTTCGCCCTCGGGACCAAACCACGCCAACCGTGGGTAAATTTAGCATTACCCACACCCAGGCGTAGGTTTTTGCTATAGTATTAATGGCCAAAAAAGTGATGGCTTTTTGTACCATATGACCCCTAATGTACCTACTAATTCTACAGCACAAAAAGTATTTGATTTATGTTCTGACACAATGTGGTTAATGGATGGCACATATCTTGCTAAACAAACAAATTGTAGGCATCTGTACACAATTCATGGACTTGTAGATTCTTCAGGTGGCAGTAAAGATTCACCCTTTGTATATACATATATTAAATTGTTGTTTTCCCAAAAGCAAAATTCCTATTATATACTTTTGTGTGATTTTGAACCTGCAGCTTCACTAAGAGTTGAATACAATATGCCCATTGTGGAAGTGAAAAGATGCTAATTTCATTTCTCACAAAATATCTGTAGAAAAATTCAAGCATTTGGCTTAGGGTCCACTTACTATATGACTGGGTTCCTATTACGTGGTTGAAGTTTTGAAACTTCGAACACGAGAATATCAAACTTGACTGCTCGAAGTTTCAAAACTTCGAACACGGCAAAAATAAAAATAAAAGATGTAACAGTAAACTAACTGTTGCAAGCAGAGGGGCAAGCCCCCCTGCACCCCCACA